>NC_057802.1:309543817-309571152 GCF_018294505.1 Triticum aestivum
AGGGCGGCTTTGGCGGAGCGAATGGAGTGGAGGGGGGCGGGGGGAGGGGGTTTGGGGAATATTATTGGCTAGTTGGCAGAAGGGCGGTTTAATCTAGGATTTGGGGGGAATTTTTGGGTGGGGGGAGGATTTTCGCGCGGTGGGCGGGGGGAGTTTGGCGCATGGTCGGTTTCTCCAAGTGCAGTCCCATGTGTCAGTGAATAGGCAAGCCGAAGCGCGTTTCGTTTGCGTGAACCGTGTGCAGGACCGAACGTGTGTGGGGTGCAATGCGGCCGCGACAGGGGTGCTGTGAGTGTACCGCCTTTTTTCCTTTTAAACTAGGTGCTTCGCCCCCTAAAAAAACTTGTTGCTTCACGCGATCCATCGATACTACTACTAGTAATCCGGTAATCCCGACTAAAACGGCGCGGCCGGGTCTTTTCCCGCGCGATATGCTGGGAGGTTGGCTTAGTTGGGTTTTTTAGGACGAGTAATGCTACACCTATGTAGTCCCAGTTACGTAATTAACATAATGTGAAACGTGTGAGCTGTTGATTGTAGATTGGGGGGAGGGAGGGGCCCACCACCATGAAAGTCAGGGGAGGAGAGAGAGAGGCAATTTACGTTAACCCTTTCGTAGGTTCCCGTAGATGTAGAAAGATGTGAAATTCGTGAATGTGCATTTGCAGATAAGGCCTTCCCTCGTTCATCCTTTTCTCCCACAAGATCTTGATCTTTCGTGCAACGCACGGGCATCTTGCTAGTACTCCTACAATATACTATATTATTGTGAAAGTTCATATACACCGGCCGAGATTAATGCAAACACGGCAGATTTTCATTACATTTCAAACTTTTATAGGACAGAAAAATAAAAGAAACCCGAACCTAAACCTATTCTACGGCGGCGACCGACGTCCTCCATCTGCGATCTCCATGTACGGGGGCGGGGTTCAAGACCCGTGAAGTGAAGGTGCGGTCTCCGGCGAGGAAAAGTAGAACATGGGAGAGGACCGGCCAGTTGGCACACCATGCCCTGCCGCCTCCCATGCCCTACTCATCCTCGGAGGAGTCCCCGACCTTGGCGGTGCCGGACGTTGGACGGCGGCAAGTAGGACGCGTGGCTGACGGTGCTCCCGTCGTCTGCCGCCAGCGTGGCCACCGCTTGTGCGGCGACTTGAGCGAGGGCGGCGACCTCGAGCTTCATCCCCGAAGACAAGCTCTCCCACACAGTGTTCGCGCTTGCGGTCATGGCGGATGTGGTGCCAGGTAGGAGGACGATGCGCTATGGTGTGGAGGTAGCTGGGCGTTGCCGCTTTAAGTAGCGCATTCCGGTGAGGCCAAGCATCCTGGTGCGTCATTAAGTCACCGGAGTTGGTTCCTCGGGCACCAAGCCTCTTAACGACGGCATACGGACGGACGACATGAATGCGGGCAGCTGGCGCCGGCTGGGAACGCACCGCACGTCGGCGCGAGGGACAAGGGTTTTTGGTGTGCCAGGGTAGTCAGCTGCGGTCGTGGCAACGTTGGTGATGCCCTTTGCTCACATGCGATCGACGCATGTCATTGAAAAAGCAAGACGACTCGGCATGGTCTCAGGTCGTGAGGATGCAATTGGCCGTGCTACTCCACTCTGCGGACGCGTCCCGGCGCCCCGTGCATCCTCGACGAGCCGGATGTTGGGGTGTGTTTGGATTGTGGCCAAAGTGCACCTTACCAAAATTTTGGTCACGACCCAAAGTTTTGTCTTTGTTTGGATGGTTGCCATTTTTTTGGCATGCCAATGAACTCTGGCCAACTCTAGTTCATTTTCTTGCCAATGTCGGCCAAATCATGGGCAACCAAAACCTCAACCAAAATTTTGGCTACCCAATGCTTTGATAGGGCAACCTTGGGCACAAACCAAACATACTGTTGGTCGTGCCACAGCACTAACGAGACCCTCGGCACACTGAAACCGACCGTGTCTAGCGACAATGAGCGTGTCGTTCACCGCGGTCGCCATGTCCAGAGGCGGTGCTGGAGCTGCGCCACGTTGTTGGCCCCCATGACCCACATGAACAGTTGCCGGTGGCGAGGAGGTCGTGGGCCAGCTCCTCCATTGGGCTAGTTTGCGCTACGTCGTCCCGACAGGTGTGCCCCACATGTCGGTTTCCCTGTTTTCCCGGCCATATTTGAGCGTCAGTGCTCCGCGTTGTGCATTAGGCCTTTCACTATGTAAGCCAAGCGAGACAACTTCTTGTTTATTTGAGTCGTTCAAGTATAATCATGTGGCGTTTGCTTATTTCTCATTCCTCTCCAACCCTCTTCTCCATCGATCATGTCGCCCTCCAGTCGAGTCCATCCTCCCGCATGCCTCATTTGAACATTCCGCCGAGTATCATTCGCATGTGGGCCTAGACCATGCTTGTATTTCCAATGTTTATTTGTAATTTGTCTGACATGCATACAAACAAATGGTTCGTTTAAAGTTTCACTTTGCCTCCACTACATGTCGCTTCGCGTCTTAGTTTTGACATCCCATTCGGTTCATGCCCCGACACATGTTGACGAGATCGATTGATGTTCAGAGATCAATTGCGTCGTGCAAGGAGATAAAGGTTTGGTCTGTTTCTATGATAGAAATGACCCGCCGGGGGGGTCTATGGGGATCAGAGGGAGTATATTGTACGTTCATAAGCGAAACGAATGTATTGTACCCACCCTAGTCCTCTTTCAATCGATCTCTGGACCCCGAGATGAAATCGAGAGAGAACGAGTGGGGGCATGTGGATACCTAAGGCGGATTCAAAATTTTGAACCGGTGATCATAGCATCCGCAAATCATATATAAAGGGTATTCAATGTTTGTTTTGTTTTTGAACGTACAATATACTCCCTCCTATCCTTTCTAGTTTACATATAAGTTTTATGTGTAGTCAAAGTATCTCTACTTTGATAAAAAAAAGTATCAACATTCAACAACGCCCAATCAATATTGTTAGATTCGTACGTACTCCTAGATTTGTACTCGAGATGGTTTCCAATTTGTTTTCAACCACGTGAATGTGCTTGTTCTCACGCATGCTCTTCCTACTAGGATTTCGCCACGTATAGCCAGTCCAATAGTAACCTTTTTAAGCTCGCTGCCCAATAGTACTAGTGGAGTACTGACAACATCTGTACTAGAGTATGCAGTGCTCATAGTTGTACTCCCTCCTTCCATTTATATAGGGCCTATGTGGAGGAGAGAGATGTGAAAAAGTAAGGGGACTGAGCTGTCATGCAAGAGCCTAGCTATATACGGATTCCTAGTTAAATACGTACAATAAATATGAAGAAAGAGATGGAGAGGAGATGGAAAAAAATACTAATACAATAGCCAACCTTATAATTTTTTTTTGTGGGAAATAGCCAACCTTATAGCCCACACTACTGTATGAGTGCATAGAATAGATGATGGATATAGATGACATGGCAGTTCCTTTTAGCCATCGACTGGCTATATTATTAACCGTGCTCTAATGCGTTTTTCAAAACCGCATTTGACTATTGACAAGATTAATAGTACATGAGATGTATAATGTGAAAATTATATCATTGGAAGCACCTTTCACATATGTATCCCTGCCTTACCCTCCCTTTCGGTCACTTACTGGCGGACCCCATGCTTGCTAGGCCCCGCATGTCAGTTACCCAATGGGTTCGGCCACGTCAGGGCATCCTCATCCGCAGTATACTCCCTCTGTTTTTATTTACTCCGCATAAAATGACGTGGGCTGGGGAGGGGGAGGGACGTCGGTTTGCTCTCAACTGCGGTCCCACAAGCGAGCGAAAACGCAAGATGAAGCGAGTTCCATTCGGTGAGCGACGTGGAGCGTCCAGCGTGCCGGGCTGCAACGCGAACACGACAAGAGCGATGTACAGTCAAAACGGATTGACCGGTCGTCACCGGAACAACTATTCACACCAGAACCTTCGCTGCTCGGCGTACGCGAGCCACTGCCCAAAAACCACACCTAATCTCCAGCCCCTTCCCCCACCTTTCGATCCCCTAGCCCGCATCAAGCATCCCCTAGTTCGCCAGAAAGCCATGGTGCGCTGCAAGATCACGTACTACAAGATGCTGACACCGAAGCGCCGCGCAGAAATCGCGGCGGCGGTCGGCGCCAGAGACCTCCGTTCCCAAGCTCACTTTGCGGCGGGCCAATCCCCGAGTTATCTGGAGCCAAGCTACGAGGAGGAGGAAGCCGATCCAATGTTCATGGCGGAGGTCGCGGCGCAGAAGGCCCCCGATGGATATGAGATGATGGACGTCGACTTCGTGCCGGCGTCCGAGTCCCCCATGGTGCAGGCGGACCAGTGCTTCAACCTGGTGATACTAAAGGAGGACCGGGAGGCAGAGGCTCAACTCGACGCAGAGCGCACGCATGCCGCTGCCATCGAGGCTTTCCTGCAGGCGGAACCGGATGTCGTGGATGTGAACCAGGCGGCGGAGGCTCAACTTGAGGCGGAGCGCGCGGATGCCGCTGCCACCAAGGCCCTCCTGCAGGCGGAACCGGACGTCCTGGACTTGAACCGGGTGGCAGAGGCTCAACTCGACGCGGAGCGTGCGGATGCCGCTCTCATCGAGGCCCTCCTGAAGGCGGAACCGGACGTCCTGGACTTGAAACGGGCGGCGGAGGCTCGACTCGACGCGGAGTGCGCGGATGCCGCTGCCATCGATGCCCTCCTGCAGGCGGAACCGGACGCCCCCGACTTGAACCGGGCGGTGCTCTCGTCTGTGCAGAGCGCCCGCACGCTCCGCGTGAACGAGTAGCTGGTGGCCGAGGACAACCACGGTGCGGAGACACACGTCGGCAGCTACGGCTGGTTCGTGTCGGCAGCCAAAGACGACGAGGCCGTCTCGTTCCGCGAGCAGTGATAGTTTTTCTTTGTGTTGTTGTTTTTATGGATCTTTTGCTGTGTAAAAACATATATTGTTATGCAAGTCGCCTGACGTGGGTCAGTCTACCATTCCAGGCGGTTGGATGAATATCCTACGTCTCCTAACCCTTCTTCCTCACCTCTTCTTCTTCCCCAACAGACCACCGCACAGGCCGTACAGATTCTCCCCAACATGCGGTTGGATAAACATAGTCTATGAACGAAAATTATGTGTCAGCGGTAGGATGGCTGAGTTTGGTTTGTTCACATGCGACAACACGTGTCAGTGAGGGTGTGTTCCCTTGGTTGGGTTTGCAGCATGCAGGAGCGACTGTGCATGTGAGGGTGCGGTGCGACCGCGGCGTGCAGGAGCGACCGTGTGAGGGTGCGGTGCGACCGCGACAGCCGTGCGCAAGTGTACCTCCTTTTCATTTTGAAAACTTTAGGCAAGCTTGG
This sequence comes from Triticum aestivum, assembly GCF_018294505.1. NCBI lineage: Eukaryota > Viridiplantae > Streptophyta > Magnoliopsida > Poales > Poaceae > Triticum > Triticum aestivum. The sequence goes on from NC_057802.1 coordinate 309,549,158, forward strand.
CAAAAATGTGTGGCGAAGTATGGCAATGCAAGGCCTAGACCCAAACAGGATAAGTACGTAGTACTACGTACTAGGAGTACTAGTGTTAAAAAAGGCGGGGTTTTCCTTCGCGGGATTAATCGATACAAATCCTCGTTTCACGTGTCAATTAATGCATATTTTTTCTCCAAAGCCCAAAGAGCTAACCATCTCACTCTTCATGATTCATGTAGCGCCATGCAAACCAACCTTCTCACTTCCGCATGCATGCAGGGGATATTAATGTCCTTGGTTGCTAGTACGAGGCAAACCCCATCAATTTTGCCTCGATTAGTGTTAGTGGCCTTTTGCAAATTGTAATTTTGATATACTAGCCTTGTGTACAAAAAATGGAGGTAGTAACTATATTTGACTTCCTTCCCCATTGCGGTGACGTCGACGATATCTCGAACGTTGTGGTTTGGCGAAGTGCGTTTGATGGAGAACACCATTGAGGGAGACCACGATAAGTCATTCGCAAGTGTCACCTGCAAGCCGAGACAACCGCCTTATTTGCATCCAGGAAGTCCGTTGAACCAAAGGACGCGTAAATGTACTAGTACTACTCGTACACAATAGCGTCGTCCGTCTAGCTTTGTGCTGTGAGATGGTTTCTCTAAGAAGACGATGGAGAAGCGGAGTCAGCAAAGAGTGAAATGATGTTTGCTTCTTCCGTGCTTTGTGATTTGACGCCTCACTGCTTTGTAATTTGTGATAGAAGGGACAGGGGAGTAGAGTCTGTCCTCTATACTGTACATGCGTCCAAGCACGGGAGTAAAAGGAGAGACGTTGCATTTTTCTATTCCTTCAATCAATCAATCAGGGAGCTTCAGTTCCATCCTTTTGGCTTTGGCAACACCGTACACAATGGTTCCCACGATGCCAAAAGCTATTTTCACATTTGGCTACACATTGTGGATGCCCTTAACCGTACCACTTGGTTTTGCTCCTGTGTGCTATCTATACAAATCTCAATTATATTGATCTAAAAAATTATAGAATCAAGATTAGTAAAAAGGAGGTGATTTTGCCGCACGGATGGCGGGGAAGGTTTCTTATTTTTAGAGGACGTTGTCCTGGCGGTTTACTAACATGCGGTCCCACGTGTCAGTGCTTTACCAAGCCGATTCGCTTCCCACATGAGGCAGAACAACGACAGAAGCAACACGTGGTTAACTTGAAGAAGATGAGGGAGAAGCGGATTCAGCAACGAGTGAAATGATGGTTGCTTCGTCCCTCCAACTTCTTTTTTTAGCATTATTACTTCATCCCTCGAACTTAACTGCGGGAAAGGTGCAGCTTTGTGATTTGACGCCTCATTGCTCATTACTACGTTGGCGCCATGACTGGGTGCCTCACCCCGGCTGCTCTGCACTGTATTCCGATATGGCACGTGGACCCGGTAGCTTGATGTCCCACATGTCGGCGAAAGGGACTAGAAGATTTATGAAAGCGAGCACTCCACTCTTACGACGGAGGAGTACACGACACGACGGCCCAGTGAACTGTCACTTGTACTGTATATAGTACTATAGTTTTGCTGTTTCACACGCTCCATCGATACAAACCCGATTAAACAGGAAAGGGAGGGATTTTTCCCGCGCGGTATATGATACTGGCCATACATTTCAAAGGCAATTTTAATGTATGCAAACTGAATAAATAAGTAACAATATGATATCTAGTAAAACTAAAAACACATATGATTTATTGTGCTAAAGTGTAGTAGTAGTGCTGTATTGCATAGTTGTTAGATCTAACATGCGAGAACGTGTAGGGATGTAGTTTTGGAGGGCCTACAGAGAGAAAAGCGTAATACGCTCACCGAACTTCAGAATAAGCTGATTACGGTCACTATATACGTTTTGCGGTGATTATACGGTCACTTGCTCACGGTTTAGCACCGGATTGCACTCTATTGACCGACCAAATAGTCTGCTTGGCACCATGTTGACTAGTTAAATTGACCATGTTCCTTGTGGGTCCCAACTATCAGTTCGCATAGGGAAAAGGTTAGATAAACACAAATTTACGCAGGCGCGACAAGACTCCACCCCGTGCGCGGGAATCACCTGGTTGTGTATGTGTCTGTCAGGGCCTGATGTGTGCGCATGCACGTGTAGGTTGAGCACTTGAGCGTGAGAGTGTGTGTCGGTCGTGTGGTGTACTGGTGTGTGCATGCATGTGTGCGTGTGTGCGTGTGAGTGTTGCGTGCGTGCATGGCTGCATGTGTACGTGTGAGTGTTGCGTGCGTGTGTGGGTGCATGTGTTCGTGTGAGTGTTGCATGCATGCAGTTCGCGTGCATGTGTGCGTGTGTGTATAATCACCACACCAGCTCCTGTGTGTTAAAACAGATGGCTCAACATACCAATACAAGGCCACTTTGTCCGCTGTGCCCGCGGTCATGACTTCGAACCACCGTCCAATATTTTTTTGTAGTTTGTTTTCATTCTTACTAGCAAGATGCCCGTGCGTTGCACGTAACATCAAGATGCATTTGTATGACTAGTTTATCTTGTGAGAGAAAAGGATGAACGAGGGAAGGCCTTATTTGCAAATGTGGAGAGGTGTGTGGGTACCTTTTTGCAAAATTGTCATAGTTTCTTTCCTATACGTCAGATATAAATCAGACGGCCTATATTGCAGGATGGCAGGCACACCATCATCACCAACTCTGTTTTTTATAAGAGTGTATGTATTTTATCCCTACTCTTATAAAAAAGCATAGTAGGTGATGATCGTGTGCCTGCCATCCTGCAATATAGGCCGTCCGATCTATATTTGACGGATAGGAAGGACACTATGGCAATTTTGCAAAAAGATACCCACACCCCTCTCCACACTTGCAAATAAGGCCTTCCCTTGTTCATCCTTTTCTCCCACAAGATAATCTACTCATACAAATGCATCTTGATGTTCCATGCAACACATGAGCATCTTGCTAGTATTTTATAAGAGTGTAGACGTAGAGTAGATACAAGCTGACAGGTGGGCCCGATGGTAGTGAGATAATGTGATGCAACACTAGAGGTGCCACGTGGAGCTTTTAAGTGGTCAACTAGTCGTGTCTTGAGCAAATACAGAGTTGTACGGTGAGCCCGTGACTGTATAATAACCACAAAACATAAATGGTGACCGTAATGAGTGGATTCTGAAGTCCAATGTACGTATCGTGCTTTCGCTTCAAATAAAATTATTGTCACTGTATATATCACGCGAGAGAGATGAAACATGCGTGAATGTGCTGGGGGCTTACTTTTAGAGGACCTGGAGATAGTTTGTGTGCGTACGTGAAAGGGGCGTAGAGGGGGGGGGGGTATGCGATGGAGAGAGAGATGCTCTTCGTTTCTCTTTATTATGACTAAATTTATATATAGTATAAAAATATACAAATTCACAATGCGGAATAAATATCATTGTGGGCACCATGCAATGCAAGCGTTCATACTCCATATAACTTTGTAATATTGTATATATGTAGAAATTCTAAAATATTTTTTGGCCACACTTTATTCAAAAGGAATGTTGTATGCGAAATAAACGTGAAGAGAGGGCTTTTTAGATCAATGGGGTACGTGATGTAACATGTGTGAATGTGTAGTTGATGCATTTGCCAGGGCCTAGAGAGGTATGTGTGTGTATTACGTATTCGAGAGAGGCATGGATAGAGGGGCCGGCGGGGGAGGGGGCGTGGGAGAGATAGCACGAGAAATGAGAGTGGTCTAGAGAGAGAGAGAGACGAATATGACGTCACGGGGAGAGATTCCCTTGAGTGTCTATATGCAAGGGGGGAGTGGATAGAGGCACCAGGAGAATATTTTTGTGTGTGTGGTGTCTGTGTTGGTATGTGTGGGTGTGAGAAGATAACGAGACGTGGGGGCAGAGGGTGTGTCACCGCGTGAGGTCCGGTGGGTCGAGGCAAGGCCCTTCGTTCGGTTCCGTCCTGCGCCACATTGGTTGGCCCGTGACGCATTTAGGGAGACCCATGGATGACTAGTCGTACAAGACAAAGATAGCATAATTGTGAAGGACTCTATGTCCACTGACAAAGCCGGCTAGGATTTGTAACCCTAGGTTCTTGGACTAAGGTAACCCCTTTATCTCTGATATTACTATTCATCCAACCTAACTTTAAGGGGCATCGTGCAGAATGCTCTGCTAGAATCATACTCGTCGATTAGGAATAGAGGTGTGAGACAATGCGTGAGTGACAGGCCTAAAGATAATGTGCGTATAGGAGACACGTAGGCAGGTCTATGTATACAGAAAGGGTCGATGGGGATTGTGCGTGTGTATGCTAGCGAGAGGAAGAGTGCTTGTGATAAATGTTAGTGAAAACAGTCGTAAATGGTTACGAGAGGGAGGGAGGGTTATATCGAGAGCATGTGTGCGAGAAAGACACCTCGGGAGAGAGTGTGTGAGCATGTGTGAGAGACCACCGATGGAGAGTGAAACTACACATACAAGACTGCTGTACACCTTGATTAAAGATATAAATTGTATCCAAATATTAGGATGGGATCATGATATTTGCAATTCGCGTAAGGAACGGTCATTGATCCATCAGACATCTAGATTCTATCGAATTTGAGCATGTCTATGTTATTATTCGACACAATTGCTCCACATAGTTACTATTTTGAACTCCACACAATGCATCGCTTTAGCAATCGAATATAAACGTGAGTATAGTTCATGTTTTGTGTGTAAAGCACATTATACATACCAAAGTTACACAATGAACATTATAAATAGCTACCTATGAACTATCATACATTTGAATTCAACTTAAGGTGGTTTAAAAAAATCGAATTCAACATGAAGTCCATTCAATTATTTGAATTTGATATCATGGCATTTGTAAATCATACATAAATTATGGGGGAACCAATCTTTGCTCTGATTTTGTACATAATAGCATATGTAGTGGTGTACAAAATATATTCAAATTTAGCTCCTCCATTCGAAAATAATTGTAGTTATAGGATTTTCAAGTGTCAAAATTTCAAAAAGAAGCGGAAAATTTAATGAGGTTTTCAAACATACAAGGTCAAATTTAACGTTGTCTATTTAGGTCAATCCTCAAAGTTCAAGAGTACTCTAAACGTGAATGCTTGTGTTTCAAAATTTCGAACGAAGTGCAAAAAGAGCCTCTACTCGCCCGAAACTGCGCGAGACCAATGTTTGGTAGTACATGGAAATTAATTTTCTAATAACTCCGACCCGTGAAACCTACCGGCCCGACGTCCAAAGGTTTAAACCGGGGAAGGTTTGTAGCTTCATCTAGACGCCACGCAACCGCCTCTGAAAACATTCATACACAATGGCCGCCTAAGCACACATGCGCGTGGCCGAAATCGCTCCCGCCCACTATTTGGGACACCTGCGATTACCATCCTACCCCCGACCCGCAGTAGGTCCAAAATTTAAGAGGGGGGGGGCAAAGTTTGTACTTTCCCCAGATTTCAAACAAGCGCGTCCCATCTTCTGTTCAAAAAAGCCAAAATCAAGCGCGTCCCAGACCGAAACATGGTTCTCCCCCTCCCCCTCGCCCACCCGTCCGATTCCCCATTCGTACTCCGTGGGCGCAAAAACTACCTCTCCACCAGCCGCGAAACCCCGGCGTCCTCCGCCCGCCACCCCATTCCACCCATCAACCGCCGCCCTCCTCCATCACGCCGGAGCCGATACCCCGACGTCATCGTCCACCGCAACCTCAACCGCAACGCCCTCCACGGCTAGTAATTGAAGCCGAGGCCGAGCCGTCCGTACCCGAGCCAGTTCAAGCATGCCGTCCTGCGCCTCACCGCTGCCGCTCCAACTTCGCCACCCTCCACCGCACCGAAGTTGTTCCTGCTACATCGTCCTTCGCCGCCTCGGATCTGCTTACCCCCGCCGACATACGGCCACGGCAACACAGTCAACAATTTGGCCATGGGTTCGTCCAAGCCTGCACCCTCCTCTAGAACATCGGTTTCCCCGGCAAAAAGTAGAAGATGGGCGCGACATGTGGAGGCGACCACACCGGCAACCGAAAATGGTACTCCTCTTCCCTGATTCGTGCAAATCTTACGTGTCTGCTTGCATGGTATTCATCCCACAGAAGACACTAGTGGACCGCTTCTTCTTGATACTGTTCCTAGTAACTCGCGATGCACAAGGTTTCTCCTCATATACTATTTCACCTTAGCTAGAGGTCCGTCGCCCCCTTGAATTTCAATTCTTGGTCAGTTGATTCCCAATTAACGAAAGCATTCCCCAGTGTAACAGGCGCTAGTCCGCCTATTACATCGGGGAAGCAGCGCGTCGGTGTTTATCTTAGGAGCGTGTGGGGCCTAGAGCTACTGGTGCCCGATCTGGAGGTCGGCCGGGATTAAAGGGATGGCCTGGGGGCGCTCCCAAGCACGGCGGTGGTGTGAGGTCGAGGGGAGGGCGGGGCGGCGGAGGCAGGGGTCTGGGCCGGTGGTCGCTGGCGGTTCGAGAAAGATCGTCAACAGTGACTGGCGGGAGGTAGACGAAGGCCATCTGCCCCTTCCTTATAGATCGGACGGTTCATTAAAAAAATCGACTGACCTATTTATTTTCGGTCGACTGTTATCTTGATATGACCACATGTGGTGGTGTGCTGGAGGAGTACCTGCATTTCCTGTGCTCATATATTACAAAATCATATGGAGTAGAATCTAATTTTGTTTGCCATGCAATGTTGTAGAGCTATCATATGTCTCCTGTCATTTATTTTTCAGCCACCTGCTATCTGCTACTTTTATAGTGCACTACTTCTGCACACACTTCACCCATACTCTCACTATTGTGTTTTTATGCAAGGGTATTTCAGACTCTACTGCTATGAGAGAAGCAAAAAAGAAAAGAGAGAAGTCGCTTCAGCGTCGTACGCGGATGGGCCAGACACGTTTCAGCCTTATAATAGGTGCAGTGTCAGCAGATGGAGACGGTAAACGTGGCTCTGGAGTTGATGACCTCGCTCGCAATGAACCACCATTCCATATGGTGTCTAGCTTGTATTCGAAAGGCCAAAGTCGGTCTTTATTAAGATAAGGAAAGATATTTTTTAGATGAACCACCATCCCGTGAGCACCATAAGACAAATAGCTAGTCAGGCCACTGGCCGAGCCAGTGACAAGCCCAGCAAAGAGAGGCATCACCTGGAAGCCAACTAAAAAGCCGTGATGGTGGCGAAGAAGCCCGCCTCCCACCAGGCTCTCAGGTCCTAGATGATCATGCTCACCACTCCAGCCGGATGTCTAGCTTGTATTGCTTCCAATTTGGTTAAATTGCATCTGCTTAGCTTACACATTATACCTTTGAATATGACATGCCTTTCTGTTTTTGGTACATACTAGTACATATGTGTATTAACCATGTTCTTACATCAAACTAATGTTCTTGTGTATCCCTCATCAATCACTTATGATGAGGCAGTCAGGCAAGTGGATTACTCCTCATTTAAAGAATGCAACGTCAGCCTCCCGACATGATTCTCAAGAAACAGCAAGGCCAGATGAAGATAGTGAATGTAGCTCTGTAGTTGATTACCGCATTTCCCCTACACTAGCATCACAGGTGCTTGCTCTAACTTGGCAGCGTTATATGTGGTTGCATGTTGCATATGGTGTCTAGATTGTAATTCTTCCAATTTGGTTAAACTGCATGTGCTATTCTGTTTAGCTTATACATTATACCTGTTAATGTGACATGTCTTCCTGTATTTAGTACATAGTACATCTGTCTATTAAGCATGTCCTTACATAAAACTATTGTTTTTTTGTATCCTGCATCAATCAATATGACGAGACACCTTTAGTATATGCAGTGCGATAATAGTTGCATATTTCATATGATTTATAGCATGCGCTGCTTCTAATTTGTTGAAATTCCATTTATGATGGGACGCTTTTAACTTGGCAGAGTCATATTGGTTGCATCTTTCATGTGATGTCTAGCTTGCATTGCTTCTTATTTGTTGGAATGGTTTCTGCTTAGTTTACACAAACAGTTGTGAACATGCCATGCCGTCCTGTTTTTCATACATATTCCATCCTGGTATCATGTGTTTGCCTTACATCAAAGTAGTGATTGTCAGTATCATGCATGAATGAGTTCTGAAGAGAGAATTTTATTGCTTTTTCTTGTCGGTTTTACTTGACAATTCAAAATCAATAAAGCGGAAGGAAGTTAGCAAGGCAGCGGATAAAGGTGCTCCTTCCAAACGGAGGGCCTCTACAGTTTCTACTCCTCCATCCCCCCAAGATGATTTCCAAGACAACACATGCATAGACACTCAACGTAGTTGTGTTTATGATGAGCACGTCTCCCCTAGTGCACCATCACCGGTGCTCCCTCTAACTTGGCACTGTTATATGTGGTTGCATGTTATGTGTGATGTCTAACTTGTATTGCTTCTAATTTTGTTGAATTCCATCTGCTTACTTTACACATTATACTTGAATAAGACACGTGTTCATGTTTCTAGAACATACAATATCTGTCTATCACACCATGTTCTTACATCAAATTACTACTGTTGTGTAACCTGCAACAATCACTTATCATAAGACACGTTTGACTTCGGAGTGTGATATAGGTTACATCCCGCATTCTTTTCTAGCTTGTACTACTAATTTGTTGAAATGGCACTTATAACGAGACAGTTTTAACTTGGTAGAGTGATATTCGTTGCATCTTTCATATGGTGTCTAGCTTTCATTGTTTCTAATTTGTTGAAATGCCTTCTCCTTAGTTTACACATCATAAGCTGTGAATATGCAATGTTGTGAATATGCAATGGCACTAATGACGAGAGACCTTTAACTTGAAAGTGTGATGTTGTTTGCATCTTGCATATGATTTATTTCTTGTACTGCTTCACATTTGTTTAAACGGCATTTATGATGAGACACTGTTAACTTGGCAGAGCGATATTTGTAGCATCTTTCATATGGTGTCTACCTTCCATTGCATTGCTTCTTATTTAGTGAAATGTCTTCTGCTTAGTTTACACATCATAGTTCTGGTTATCTCATGCCGTCCTGTTTTTCTTACATATTACATCCTCCTATCATGTGGTTGTCTAACATCAAAGTTCAGTTCGTCTGTATCACGCATCAATTTGTTCTGAAGAACTAAATTGTTATTCTTTTTTCTTGTCGGCTTGACTTAACATGGCACAGAGAAAGGGGAAGCAAGACAGAACGAAAGGGAAAGGGAAGCGGAAGAATCCTACAGATTCTGCTGGTACTGATGGTGCAATAGAAGGTCAAAGTCCAGCGGAAAATTGTACCGACATGGTATCCCGTGCTAAACGAGCTGCAGAACAAGCCAAAGAGAAACAAATAGCTGCCACCAAACAAGCAGAGACAGCCCTAGTTGTTGCAAACACCTTCCACAGTACCACCAGCTGCACGATTTACTCGTTGGTCAACTCAGCTAGCAGCACGTTCCCAAGCTCCCTTGCCACCTGACAATACTTTCGAAGCACTCTTGACACAAGATGAATTGGCAAGATCAGATGAACTTTGTGAGCTTCAATAGCAAGAAGGTAGTTGCTGGAGTCAAGTTACAGTTGCATGCTTCTTTATATGTAGTCTCACAGTTTGATGTACACTAACACTTCCTATGTTTGTTGTTGGACCAGCACCTAGGCGCAAGAGGAAACAAACATCAGGGATAATTCTCGATAGGTTAACTAAATCTAGAGGAGGAAGAATGGAGATCCGTTTTGAGGCAGGTTTAAAAAGGCCACGTGATGCTACAGAGTCAGCCAAGTTAGTATCAGAGGCAGCAGTTGCTGTTAGGTGTCATGTACGTATCCTCCCAACATGGATTCAGTACAGGAATGACAAAGACGAAACCTAGTTCAACACCTTCCTCGACCATTTATCTTTAAGTATGGTTATGTATGGAAACTAGTAATATCATCTTGCTCTGTCCAATACTTTCTAGGTTGCTGATAATGAGACTCCCATAATTTTCAACAGATGAGGTTCAAGTTGGATAGCCAAGATGATGCAACCAGACCAGCTTGCACCCATGTTTTCAAGTCTGCTCTGCGACAGTATCGGTATAACTTGAGGAAAACTCACTTTGAAGGCAAGGCTAACAGGGAACTTGCCCAAACATCTCCAGTAGAAAATATATCTGATGAAGACTGGAGAGGCCTTGTTAAACACTGGTCCGATCCGAAGTATCAGGTACATTATATATATGTGATCAGATCACATGTTGAAGTCCTATTTACACATGTGCCACACAAATCTATCTTCTTGTAGGTGAAGTGTTCAAAGAACAAGGCCAACCATACGAAAGTGAAATTCCAATAGACGACAGGATCTCGTAGCTATATTGCACACTGTGAGGCTCTTGTAATTAGCTGTTGTTTCACTCTTTTCGTTGTACCATATTATCAGATCTATATTGACTTGCTCCATGCAGAGGAAAGCCCGCAAGGAACAAAAAGTACCTGAACCAAATGTTGTGGAAATCTTCAAGGACTGTCACACCAGCAAGAAGAAGGGCATGACTACACCAGTCAAAGCCGCTGATGTAAGTCCTTAGTCCTCGTGCCTTTTAACTACTACTTACTCTGACTTGTGCCTTGAACTGCATGGCTTGCAGCCAATGTCTATTACTCTTTTCAATTTTATACACAATTGTCTTAGCATATCATTGCACCTTACAAGGTTTAAAAGAGAGGAGTGATGTTCCTTTGATCTTGACCTGTAATCTAGTTCCGTGCTGGACTTGCCAACACAACGTTACAATTGCCAGTTTGTCTGTTCTCAGTTGTTTTGTGATATGAATGATGTCATACTATGCTTACCGTAGTATAAACTATGTCTCTTTATCCTTAGCTCTCAATACAATGTGAAGAAATAGACAATACATTAGCGATGGTACATGGTCATATGTTTGGAACCTGGTTTTATTATGTACTTTGCAATAAAATACAACTATTATTTTACACGGGTTCACCAGAATAAGTTCTGTATATAGACCAAAGATATTTTGTTTGGTTTTGCTGCCTCCTTAATATCTTCTGTTCTGGTACTACTAATGTAAAACCTCAACTTTTCAGCGAGCTATGAAAAAAATGGTGGAACCGCCACCTTCTGAAGGTGGCGAGGCAACTATAACCGCAATGTCAGCTCTTGCTGCAGTGGGTCATTACCTGTCCACTAACAGTGCCAAAAGCACGTTCCTGCGTAATACTGGCTTGGTTGTTAAGGCAATCTCGTCCAAACTGCCTCATGATCAAGATATGCAAGCTCAAAACAATGTTGTATCTGCTCTCCAGACACAAGTCCATTCCCTAACAGAGACCCTTTGTGAAACAAGGAGAGACATTGTTCGATGTTGTCAAGATATGCATGGTTTTGAAACCAGACTATCAGACATTTTCTATGTTGTTCAGGAGCCTAGGAGAACTGAAGGCGAAGGTTATGGTGCTCCATCGGACAATACATCATGAAAACGTAACAGTCAGGTCAAATGAACTGAGCTTCTGAACTTCTGGTGGTGCATTTATCTGCTAGACTGTTAACTTTTATGCCAACCTTCCTTTTGTTCTATAGTTGTAATTTTTTTTGGTGCGATACAAAATTTGTTCTTAACGTGCAGCCACCGGCTGAAGAAAACAGCAAGCCATTTTTGTATAGTGTAGGGTGTTCCCTATATTTGCATCAGTGGCGAATTTTGATGCCCACCGGTTGTAGTTAACATGGGCCTCCTACGGGCCGTGGAAACAATGGGCCTTCTAAGGGCCGTAGAAACAATGGGCCTTCTACGTGGCGTAGAAACAATGGGCCTTATACGGGCCGTAGACACAATGGGGCTTCTATGGGCCGTATCATCAATGGGCCTTCTATGGGCCGTATGATCGGTTGGCCAAACATGGGCCAATAACAGACCACATTATGGTCATAAATGGGCTAGAGTTGAAATCGTCTGTTCATGGGCCGACCATAACGGGCCATTGTTAATCGGCCGTATTTTGATGACGCTATGAAAACGTCCCAATGTATTAACGGGCCACAAACGGGCCGACTGTAACCACGGGATGCATTTGTCCCACAAGCACAAAATGACAGTAATGGGCCGTAAGTAAACGAATGTGGAAATGAGCCCAAGAATAAATGGGCCCCGAGAAGGCCGAACGATAACATGGGCTGGAAACGGCCCAACGGAATAATGGGCCGTTAATGGGTATAAAGTGATACACTATTCATTATGGCCCAGTTTCACCACGTGCCGTTAATGGGTATAAAGTGATACATTGTTCATTACGGGCCAGTTTTACCATGGGCCGTTAATGGGCCGAGTGTAATAAGGGCCTGATATGGGCCGAAAGACGTCATGGGCCATACATGGGCTGGAAGTTAAAACGGGCTGGAATTATATTGGACGGCCCAGATGACGCTAATGGGCCTAATTCGGATAGGCCGTAAACGGGCCCTAGGTTAGCGGGCTGTAAATGGGCTATATGCGAACATGCCGTTCACAGGCTTGCCGTGGGCCGGCCCGCCACCTTTTGACGAAGTCAAACGGGATGGCCTTTTCACAGGAATGGGCCTCTGTTGGGCCGTGCCACGTGTCGACGTATCATAGGCGCTTTGGGTCCAATGAGTGGATGACATCTGTCCCAACGGTGAGCTGACACGTGTTTCCTCCAGCCAATGATGATTTTACACGTGGAAAATCCCCATTGGCCGGGGCTGTTAACGGGTTATCGGATCCAAAACCGGACCCGATAGCTTAACGGCGTTCCGTTACGGTGGATGCCACGTGTCGGTCACCCTTGATGAAAGCAATTCTGTGACGCGTGATTTATCGTCATGGAAGTGGGTACTTCCGTGATGATAATTTTGGTAATGTCATGAAACACTTCTACGACAGCACAAGTATGACTATCTTGATTCTGTCATAAATTTGTCATGGATGTACATGCATGACAGAAAACGTGACCTACTGTGACAAACACGTATCATCACGGAAGTGTATTTTTTTGTAGTGGTTGATGATGAACTCCTTGCTCTTGTGCTTCAAATGATAGTCTCCCCAACACTCAACTCTCTCTCACAGATTTGGCTATGGTGGAAAGATGATTTGAGTGGAAAGCAACTTTGGGAAGGCTAGAGATCAAGATTATTGTGGTTGGATTGGAATGTCTTGGTCTCAACACATGAGTAGGTGGTTCTCTCTCAGAAAATGAGTAGTGGAATTGTAGGACGCTCTGATGGCTCTCTCACAAATGGAGAAGGGGGTGGAGGGGTATATATAGCCTCGACACAAAATCTAACCATTACACACAATTGAGCCAACTCAGTCAGACCAAATAGGAGAACTCGGTGAGACCGATTTAGTTCAAAATGTAAACGTTAGGATTCTCGATGGGACAGACATGATCAACTCGGTGGGACCGATGTGCTAGGGTTTAGGCAAAACCTCATCTCGGTTTGACCGATTATGTAAACTCAGTGAGACCGATTATAGTAATAAGCGAACAGAGAGTTGGTCAGGCAAACTCGATGGGACCAATTGCATATTTCAGTGAAACCGAAATAATTGCAACAGGCAACAGAGAGTTTGCAAGGCCATCTCGGTGAGATCGAGAACCTATCGGTGAGTTCGAACTGATTAGGGTTTCTGGCAGTGTATGTCAAGTGAACTCGGTGGCTCCGGATAGATCAAATCGGTGGGACCGAGTTTGACTTTAGGTTTTGGACATATTTGGAATTGAGAAAGTGTTGAGGGCTTCGGAGCATATCATAAGCATTTTGAGCAAGTAGACCATTAAGCAACACCTCACCCCCTTTTAATAGTATTGGCTTTTCCTATGGACTCAATGTGATCTTGGATCACTAAGAATAGAGAAGAAGAGTCTTGAGCTTTTGCCAATCATTGTCCTTAGCATCTTGAAGGGATTCCACATCCTCTTGTCCATGCCACACCTTTGTTGAACTTTCTTAAATATACTAGATGAAAATATTAGTCCAACAAGAGATATGTTGACATTAATTACCAAAATCACCCAGGGAGCACTTGTGCTTTCATATTTATAGCCGCAACCTTCCCTGGTGGAAAATGACCATTTTGGACACGCGGTCCAGGTAATGGCCAACCGACACGTTCATAACGATCGGATTTCAGAGCAATGGTAACATTACTTGAAGACCAAGTAATGCTAACTCCTCAGTTTGAGACAAATCTCTTGCAGCAAAGAAGATCATAGTCTCTTGCTGGCAAGTATTTTCTCAGAACACAAGGATATTTCTCTCGCAACTTTCATAGGATATGTGTTTAGCATCAGAGTATCAAAGCTTCGAACGCTACACCCTTCTTAATAGTACGGTGGTCCTGTGACTCAATAAAGAGAAGAGAAACAACGAAATAAATGATACATCTTCAATTCGTATTCAAACTTCTCGGTCGTAGTCACTTCCTTCGGACGAGCACCGAACCAATTGCTTCGCGTCAGCAATTTTTTGAGGGGTCACTCTTGTTATCATAATCTTCGGTGATAACCTTCACTGCTACGCAAGGGATTATCTTTGTTGTTTGAATCAAACTCCTCTTGATTCTAGGGACCTGTTACTCTGTGTGCACTATCAAACACATAAGTCCCATACTATTTATGTCAACAAGTTCCAAAACATAAGGAGGCAAATTATTGCACCAACACTACATAAAGTTTATAATCCATGGACTCACATTAGTCATAAAGAACTCACATACTTATTGAGGAAGTTTATTAGCCCTCGAAGGAAAGTACTACTACGCATGCTCCTAGGGGGATAGATTGGTAGGAAAAGACCATCGCTCGTCCCCGACCACCACTCATAAGGAAGACAATCAATAATAAATCATGCTCCAATTTCACAGCATAACGAGAGACCATACGTGCATGCTTCGGGAATCACAAACCTTAACACCAATATTCTTACTAAAACCAAAGTTACTCATTAGCATAACCTTCATATTACCACCTTCATATCTCAAAACTATTGCAAGGAATCAAACTTCTCATATATTCAATGATCTTCATGAATGTTTTTATCAGATCCCTCTTGAATACCCATCATATTAGGACTAAATTCATAACCTAAGCAAATTGCCATACTACTTAGAAGACTCTCAAAATAATATAAGTGAAGCATGATACTTCATCAATTTCTATAAAATATAACCATCGTCGTGCTCTAAAAGGTATAAGTGAAGCACTAGAGCAACTACCTAGCTCAAAAGATATAAGTGAAGCTCAAAGAGTATTCTAATAAATTCACTAATAATGTGTGTCCCTCTCAAAAAGGTGTGTCCAGCAAGGATTAGTGTGTGATGACCCACAAGTATAGGGGATCAATCGTAGTCCTTTCAATAAGTAAGAGTGTGATGTCTACTACGCAACTTTATTCTTGTAGACACGTGTTGGGCCTCCAAGCGCAGAGTTTTCTAGGACAGTAGCAATTTTCCCTCAAGTGGATGACCTAAGGTTTATAAATCCATGGGAGGCGTAGGATGAAGATGGTCTCTCTCAAACAACCCTGCAACCAAATAATAAAAAGTCTCTTGTGTCCCCAACACACCAAATACAATGGTAATTTGTATAGGTGCACTAGTTCGGCGAAGAGATGGTGATACAAGTGTAATATGGATAGTAGATATTGATTTTTGTAATAAGAACAATAAAAACAGTAAGGTATCAATTGATAAAATGGAGCACAAACGGTATTGCGATGCTTTAAAATGAGGCCTAGGGTTTGTACTTTCACTAGTGCAATCTCTCAACAATACTAATATAATTGGATCACATAACCATCCCTCAACGTGCGATGAAGAATCACTCGAAAGTTCCTATCTAGTGGAGAACATAAGAAGAAATTGTTTGCATCTATTCTTTCCGATCGATCTATCCAAGAGTTCGTACTAAAATAACACCAAGTTATTCTTTCCGATTGATCTATCAAGAGTTCATACTAAAATAACTGTCGGAGTAATGGGCCACGGGTAGCCTAACCCGAGTCCCTGAACCTTTCAAGACATTGGGCCGGCTGCGCCCCATATACATCCAGAATGAAGCGCCACCTCCTTGTAGCCGGCTGGCCCGAATGGCCGGCTGCCGGAAGGCGGCCAAGCTCCAGAAGACGGCAACAAGACGGGCCGACTCCTAGTAGGCGGCCTCCAGAGAGGCCGGCTCCTAGCAGTCGGCCCGCGGCGCCCTCAAAGTTTGCGCCTCCGTTAAGAAGACAAGACAGGGTGTGGCTAGAGTGTAGTCCATCACCCCCACATCCAGGGTAAGGCGCGGCCACAGTGCCCCGTACAGGTGGAGGTCTCTGCACGGCGCGGCACTGTTGCCACTCCGCCCTTGACGTCACTCCTGTCAGGCGGTGCCCTGCCCCCACGACGGCCTGTCAGTATGGCCTGCAGGCGGCAGGCCCTACCAGGCAGCGAGAGCCCGGAAGACGGCGGAAGCCTGACCAGTCGGACCTGAGGGAGGCCGGCTTCTAGTAGGCGGCCCGTTCCTTCCTTGGGGCCCGTGCATCATTAACCAGATGAGACACGGTGTGGCTACAGTGATCTCCCACCAGGCGGCGGGACTGTAGCCACGCTCCCCTGACCAAGCATGCGTCATTAGCATCGCGGCTACAGTAATCAGCAGCCGGCAAGACCCGCGAGTGGCGGGAGCGGCCTGTTGGCTCCGTACCAGACTAGGCGGCGGGCCCCAGCAGCCGACGGAGAAGCCGGCGACCAGAGACACTGACAGCCGGGTCCTACACCCGGCCAGATTACCATTGTACCCCTGGGGGTAGGCCTATATAAACCCCCCAGGGCACCCATGCAAAGGGTTCCCAACCAGTTAGAACTAGATTCACACATAGAGAGAGGAGAGGGCGAGCCTTGCCTTCTTCCACCTCTAGCATACAGCTCAAGGAGCACCTTTGTACTCACTAGTGCCTTAGTGATCATGCAGAGACCCCGCAGAGCAGGACTAGGGGTGTTATCTTCTAGGAGAGCCCCAAACCTGGGTAAGTGCGCCGGCGTTCGTGTCTATGCCTCATCCCGCTTCCAGGCACTAGCGACGTTCTACTCGCTCCCACCATGATAAGCCATCCATTGGCATATGTCGCACCCAACCCCCGACATTTGGCGCCCACCGTGGGGCGAGGTGCACCGTCTCCCGGAGACCTGTTCTGGACGGGAACCTTGTTCCTTCCTGGGGAATGCAGCCAGCCCAGCATGCCAGACGGCGTCTGCGCCGACGCGCTACACGGCGCGGAGGTCACGTGCGCGGTGAGCTGCCTCGCCGATCTTGTTGGCGAGATTCGCCTCTCCGACGAGCCCGCGTCTGATGCGGGCACCGATGGCCCCGAGAGCCGCCTCGTCAGCCTCCTCGATCAGATCCACGTCGCCAGCGAGCCTGCTGTGGACTTGGAGTCGGTTGGCTCCACCGACCCGATGCTCGTCGACTCTGACACAGCATTGCTTGACGCATTCCCCACCAACGTGGTGGTCTATGACAAACCGCTCCCTCACGCGGACAGCGGTGGCAACACTGTCACGGAGGTGCTCGTTATCAGCCACGGCGAGCACTCTGGCGGAGGTGGCCAGGATCCGTTGCAGGCGGCGCTGCAAGACCTGACTGCGCCCATCCCGGAAGACGCCGACGCTGAGACGCTGGAGGCACGCCTGTCCAGCTCGTCGAAAGCGCCAACCGGCTGGCCAGCATGAGACGCCTTTCGGAGGCCTACCAGCGTGAGATGGACCGTGCCGTCGGCGGCACGCCGGCTCCTGGTGGGCCTAGCCACATTGGCCTGATCCGGCAGCATGGCGTGACCATCGCCAGCATGCTCGGGACAGATCGTCCCGTCTACGCCACGCCCGCAGAGAACATACGAGCTGCCCAGGCGGCAGCAGATGAGCTAGAGAAGCTCGAGGGCGATGACCGTCGCCACATGACGGAGCGCGTCCAACAGCTCCTAGACGCGGCTGCTGAGCAGCAGGAGGCCGGCTGCCGCACTGAATTGCCCAACCGGTGAAACGATGATCCGCCTCCTCGTCGAGATCAGGGCGCGACATCCCGGACGCCGACTGGTGGCGTCCGCGGTAGAAGAGACAAGGAGCCGGCTGCCAGCCACAGCCGGACTCACATCACTATCGAGCGCGACAAGGACGGCCACCCAAGAGCAGTGGAACGACGGGACGACTGTCCGCCTCCCCCTCGTAGGGAGAGGCGCGCTTCCCCGCCGCCCGTTGACCACCCGACACTCGGCGACCGCCTTGGTCGCCGGGAAGGAGTCGGAGAGAACAACGCCCGCCACCGGATCGACCGCCTCAATCGATCCCTGGTACAAGAAGAGGAAGACGAGCTGGGTCCGCCTTATTTTGGCCCCCGCATCCGAGATCAGCCCTTCCCCAAAGGGTTCACGCTCCCGAGAGATACGCCCAAGTACACCGGCTCTGTGAAGCCGGAAGATTGGCTGGTCGACAACTCCACAGCCGTCAGCATCGCAAACGACTACAAGTGCGTAGCTGTGAAGTACGTCCCTCTCATGCTCCAGGGCACAGCCCGGGCATGGCTGAACAGCCTGCAGCCCCGCAGCATCAACAGTTGGGTTGATTTCACCGAAGCCTTCATCCGCAACTTCACCATCACATACAAGCGGCCGCCCAAGCCTCGGCAGCTCTCCTTATGCATCGAAGGCCCCAACGAGTCGACTCGCGACTACCTCACGCGCTGGGCCGAGCTGGGCAACTCATGCGAGGGCGTGCACGAGGTGCAGGCCATCGAGTACTTCACTGCCGGGTGCTGAGAAGGCACCCTACTCAAGCACAAGCTTCTCTACGACGAGCCGACGACCCTCGATGAACTGCTGATCATAGCAGACAAGTATGCCATGGCCGACTCCTCCATGAAGGCGGAAATCCAAGTTGACGCATCTGGCAAAGTGGCTCCTCAGACTCCGGCTGGCGACACCAGTCGGCGTCAGCAACCGAATGACAACAAGCACAGGGCCACGCAGCCAACTTCCACAAGCCGGCAGGTGGCGACAGTCGAAGATCAACAGCCAGAAGGGCAGCCTCCACCCAAGCGTCAGAAGGGCGGCAAGCCCAACTGGCTGTCTGCTTTCTCATACGAGTAGACTCTTGATGCACCCTGCAAGTTCCACAGTGGCACAAAGCCGTCCAACCACACCACTCGGAAATGGCACCGGCTCACCAGGATCGCCAAGGGTGATGGACTCCTGCTTCCTCCGCCTGCCGGCCCGCCGCCTCCTCCTCCCCAGCAGTCGGCGGCTCGGCCTGTCGGCAGTACAAGATGAGTATCCTGAAGAACATGGAGCTTATGTCGTGTTCACCAGCGTGGCCGACGACAAGCACAACAGACAGCAACGACAACAAGAAGTAAATGCAGTAGCATCAGAGACCCCCCGAGTTCATGCATTGGTCCGAGAAGCCTATCAGTTGGAGCCGAGCTGACCACCCGGAGGTGATGCCCTCCCCTGGTTCTTATGCTTTGGTCTTAGCTGCCACCTTTGCAACAGAGAGGCGGGCTGCTCGCTTCTCCCGAGTCCTGATAGATGGCAGCAGCAGCATCAACGTCCTGTACCGAGATACTATGGATAAGTTAGGAATCAAACAGAGGCAGCTTCAGCCAGTCGGACTGTATTCCATGGCATAGTTCCTGGCCTTTCCTGCTCACCATTCGGCAAGACACAGATATATGTCCTCTTTGGGGACAAAGATCACTTCCGCCGAGAGCCAGTCTGGTTTGAGGTGGTGGACCTTGAGAGCCCCTACCATGCGCTACTTGGCCGACCTGCTCTGGCCAAGTTCATGGCTGTAGCGACCCGACCTCAGACGGTCAAGTCTCTGTGCTTAAGTGTCATCCATGGATCGGTATGCTGACACACACAGTACTCGAGGATTTATAACAGAGGTAAATCACATGTATAAACTAACATAAATACTATTACCTCAATCCAAATAGCGGAAGTAACAACAAGGTTGTGGATTCCCATCAACACCAACGGCAATGTTGAGTGTAGAAATCGTAACCCTAACGTATCACTTACTCGTCATAAGATTCCTGCAACATGAGACGTTGCAGCCACAAAGGGTCAGTACATTGAATGTACTGGCAAATTCACACCATAGGATAATGATGAACAATAACTATCACTACATGCATATATGGCTGGTGGAGGCTCTATGGTTAACATGTTTTTGTGAAAAGCCAATTTTTCCCTACTGCAAAGGAATATATTTTATTTAACTACAAAGTTTGTTAAACATTGAGAAGGTTCCTCCAACTCAATCCCGAATTAATAATCATCAACCCAACAAATTAATTAAATAGAGTGATGAGATCCATATGATAATTCAAGAACCAGATACTCAAGATGTCCATAACCAGGGACACATCAAACCATGATTAGTTTGTACACTCTGTAGAGGTTTGCGCACTTTTCCCCACAAGACTCGATCCCCTCCGTTGGATTTCTCGCACTACCTGGTGTTTGAGAAACGGATGACCGAGACACAGTCTTTCAGAAGTATTAACTCTTTACTCTGGGTGGACAGTTACACCTACTTTCCCTCTACATCTGCTAGCCCACCACTAAAAGAGGTCACACAACATACTCAACTATGCCAGAGCCCGTAATGGCTTGTGGCTGCACACGGAAGTTTCTAGCATGAATAATCTTATGATCCCTTTGAGCCTAGGTGGCATTCCATAAGGTGATCACACGGGTCCTCCGGGATCCCCTCGGGCAAGGAGTGGGTTCTCCAGGTGCCCGGGCAAACCACTGGGTGCTCCAGGGTGCCCCAGCCAATCCACCCAGATGTGTATTAAAGTATCCACCTTAAGTTAACCATTAAATAATAATCTCACATCTGTCATGGATGCACTCAAACCCAATCCACGTCTACGAGCATAGCATAGCAGTATAAGCATAATGTATGAGTAACTCCCAGTGTTTGATATAAAGGACAATAGGTTCTACCTCATCAACTACTTCCCAATACCCACATGTTAAGAGATCCTACTCATGCAATGTGTGAGGATTGAAGCTATGCATAAAAACTGGGTATGAAGAGTATGATCAAAGTGTGAACTTGCCTGTACTGTTGATGAAGATGATTCACACTCAAGTCCTGATAGTTCTACTCGTCACACTAAGTTCAATCTATTGAGAGCAAGCAATAGTAACCACACATAAGCAATCAAGCAAAAGAATCGACAAAAAGATCTCGGAAAACTTCGAAAACAAGCAAATAACTCTTGCAACAGAAAACAATTTATAACAGTACCAAAATTGGGTGAATTTGGCCTTATCAGAAAGTTTAGGTCAAGAGCTTCGATTTGCAAAAAGAAACAATTCAAACGGAGTTATAAAACTCAAGTTACGATCAAACAATATAAAAATATATTTGAAATCAAATTTTAAATTTTCAAAAACATGTTCAAGTTGTTTTACTGTATAGAGGGGATCGTAACGAAGAAGTGGGTGTTGGTTTCATCTAATTCCGACTAGCGAGCAAAAACTAGTGATCGTTTGAAAACCAGGGGCTAAACTGTAAAAATATAAAACTATGGATAGGTCCCTAGCAGAAATTAAAAAGAAAAAGAAAAAGAAAAAACCTAGAGAACGAACGTTCATTACGTAACGCTAACGAACGGAAATCGTTCGCTGTGTAGACCTAACCAGAGAACGTTCGCCAATTAAAACTAACTAAAAAGAAAACCGAATTTAAAGGGAAAAACCGACGAAAACCGGATCGGGCGGCGGTTATACCGGTTCGCGGCGGTTTGGCAGTTTTCACGAGAAAACTGGCGGCGGCGTGGACGAACTCCGGCGAGACGGAACGGCGGCGCGGCGGCTCCGGCGAGGTGTGGGTGGCGGCTGTGTGGGGCGGGGCGCTGGGCGGCGTCGGCGGCGCTGGGCGATGCGGCGCGGGG
>NC_057802.1:309571481-309578194 GCF_018294505.1 Triticum aestivum
GCTGCGGCGGCGGCGGCAATGCGGGAGAGAGAGAGGAGGCCGGGGTCGAGGCCTCGGTATTTATGGAGGGGAGGCGAGGCGTGCGGAAGGGGCAAGGGCGGCGCGGAGTCCGGCCATGGGACGGCGGCGGCGCGGCGGCGGACTCCCGAGCGGAGTCCCGCTCGGGGACGGAGGCGACGGTGCGCTGGGCCTTGGCCTGGCTTCGGCTGGGCCGGCCCAGTCGGCAGAGGGAGAGTTTTTTTTAAACACAGGCAAAGAAGAAAGAAATAAAAACACATGAACTAAAATTATTATATAGGCATATAATATATCAAAATCTTTAGAAAAAGATCTCCTACAACATGAACATTTTCCTAATGCCAAATAAAATCCTCAAAATTTTAAATAAAACAAACAGCAATAAAACCTCATAAAAATCATTTTAAAAATACCAAAATGATTTCAAATTTATTTCTCTCCAATTTTCTACTGTACGGAATCATGTTACCCTATTTTCCATATATTTTGTTTTTGGAGAAAAATAATTTGAATAAAACCCAAATAACTCCAAATTGAAAATAATTTCAACGGGACTTTAAATTTGACTCTTTGAAACTTCCAACTCATATTTCATATAATTTGAAGAAGTCATTTTATCTTCTCTCTCATGAAAATCATTGAGTTGCTTAAAGTTTCTGAATTTGAAATATTTTTCAAATGAAATTCAAATATTTTTTGGAACCCTTTTCATTCTATTTACATGGAAGAAGTCATGTTATCTTCACTCCAGGGTTTTGTGATGAAAAGTATTTTAATTCACAGAGATCATAAATACAAGATGAAAGTTTGGGAAAGTACTTTTATTCCCTCTCATTTAACTTTCAAAAGTTTCAAATTTCACTCACTTTCAGTCAATCAATCACACAACAATCAACGAAACAACCAAAACTATCGATTTAATATAACATTCCAAAATTTAGAATTTTGGGATGTTACAAACCTACCACTCTTAAAATGAATCTCGTCCTCGAGATTCGGAGAGGCTAGAAAGAAATAGGTTAGGTTTGGGGGTCTTCTCAAAAATCCATCGATCACCACAGGGTGTCTGGGGTGCTACCACCCTTAGAAGCATTGTTACGGTTTCACCTAAACTCATATACTCCATCCTTATTCTTGACAGTGTCGGTCTTCTTAGATTCTCGGGAAAATTCCTACTCTGGCTATTCTGGTAGTGGCATAACCTTTACCTCGTTCTTGTGTCCTTTTATCTTGGTAAGGTTATTCCGAGACTGGGTCTTCTTAGCTGATGGGTCTGGCGCCAATACTAAACAACTATCGATATCTCATGGTGGTCAACCATTTATGGTTTCTCATGCAGGAAATGGGTCTGGGTTGATCCTTACCGCATAACCTACGATTGGAAACAACTGGCTTGTACGAGGGGGAAAATACTTATACCATTCTAAGGGTTAAACAAGGTTTAATATCGTCGTCTCTCTACTATAGGTATTTCACTCAGATTTACCATCCCATATAGCAGAGGCGAATAATAAGAGTAATCGGTATGGTGATCAATCCATCCCGCACCCAAATCATTACCCTGTATATGGTTTAGCGAATCTCGCATTCTAACACTCGGTCATCCTCACAAGCATTGCAGAATTTTCTCTTGTCGACAAACCAAGTTCGGATGAATCCATTAATTCTGCAAGCCAAACAAACAAACATCTATCGTTCCTTCACAACTCTCAGGTTTTGCGTTACTCCTATAAAATCATATGTCGATAAAATCTTAACTTCCTCCAGGGTTTTTCCTTCAGCAAGAGTGTGCTTGCTTCTTGGCAGGTCCTTGGGCCTTTGGGTTATGGCCCATCTCATCACTTGTAAACCTTGAACTCATCCTTGGGGAAACTGCTCATTATTCCAACATCCAGCTTCCTAGCATTCTTAAATCCATCCAATTGTACTGTCTTCCTTCCTTCTATTGGAACCGAACTAAGACGTGATTACTCAGACTCATCATAGAGTCACCATTGCTCCATACTACCAACGTCATACCTCATTTATATCCAATAGTACTTCATCCCTTCATACTCTTGGGATATCCCACACATCGAGACAACACTCATTCTTATTTTGTCCGAAATCCACTCTGTGAAATATCATTATCTTTTCCAGGGTCAAGGGTCCTCGCAGGGTACTACCACCCTTAAACTGCTCCAATTCTTCCATAGACCATATTTCTCATATCCTTGAAAATGGTCAAAATCTTTCTTCATAGAGTAACACTCATAAAATCCAAGTCAGTACCAATGATGCTAACTTTATTGATTCTCAAATTACTACAATCTCCTGCATTTCCATTTCAGGCCTCAGCTCAACACCTTAATATATATAAAAAATGCTCCACAACTACTACTATACTTCTCACAGACTCAACTATTTATCACAAGTCTCCTTCTCCTTGGGAACAATCTCTGGCAAAGTGCCCTGCTTCATTACAGCAGAAACATACCACTTCTGACAAGTCACGTGGTTTCCTTATGACTACATATCCTCATTGGGTCATCGGCTTCCTTTTTGGGCAACTGCTGAAGTAGTGCCCTGTCTCCTTGCACCTGAAACAGATGATATGACTCAGGTCCTTCCTGGAATCCAATCTACTTCTCTTCCTGGACTTTTCCGTGCCAATCAGGGCTTCTACTTCCTGTGGGTCATACTCTACTTCCTCTGCCGGGAATTCTACTAGATCCCCATTCAAACAATTCTGGGAGATGTGTCCTTCTCCACATGAATAGCAAGACTTGGTGCAAGGTCTAATTGGTTCTTCTTTAGGTGTGTCCTCCACCTCTTCTTTCATCATAGGTTCTTCTAAAATTTCCATGAGGGCTCCTTTCATTACTTCTTTCTTCTGCTGGATGGTTCTTTGTACCATGGGGTAAATGTGACACTGAGTAGGGTAGTGGGTAGTCCCTTCACACAAGAAACAAGTGACCTGCCTAGTTGGGCATTCTTCAACTGGGTGACTTCCTTCACAATTTGGGCATTCATCCTTGGGTTCTTTATGGTTGTGTCCTATTTCTCCACAAAGTTTTCTTCATATCCTTCCCATAAGTCTTCAACTCATGGGACACAAACCGAGACTTTGGCAAAGTCAACTTAAATTCTTTCCAAGTGGTTACTCCTTTCCATCCATTGATGGTTTGGTACATCCTCCACCAAGTAGCAGCACCTCTTTCAAAGCACTGAAGAGTATGATGGGTCATATCCTTTCTAACTATAGGGTTATTCTTCATGTGATCCTCCATGTTCTGAATCTATCGGTCCGTCTCCAATTGACTCATCGGTACAGAAAATATAAGCTCATCTCCATTCGTCGTCTATTGGGTCCATGGGTTTGGGGGTGGGATAAGAGAGATAGAGAGGGATACACACAATGCAAACAATGGTTTTGAAGAGACAGGTTTTTATTGTGACTGTCGGAAAAACAACAAACAAATGACAGCTCACAAACGTCGCACCTAAAGTAAGTGTATGACAGGGGTTTGGTCTTCTAAAGGTCGATAAATCTTCAAAGTCACCAAACTCTTCAAGTCATGTTCATGTCTCCAATGGCTTCTTCCGTTCGTGCTTGTCTTTCTCAAGGCCTTTGTGCCAGCTCATCTCTATTGTTGCAAAGTCTCTCATGACATCCTTTAATATTCTGGAGTTGCATTCCAAACTTCTGGGTTTCAACATCCTTGGCATGAACCATATTCCTACTGTCCTTCAGTTCCTAACAAATCTCTGCTATCTCGAGGTTTTAGCTCCTCCAGCTTGGCTACTTTCAGCTTCTTGTTCCTGATTTCTTCACGAATTGCCTCCTTGTCAAATATGACTTCCTAAAGGTCCCTCTAAGATTCTTCATGTAATACTCCAGATCCTGGCGATGCACCAGCTAAGGTTAAAAAACTGTATCCTTTGCTGACAGATGCTCCGTCAGCCTTCTTGTCATCCAATCCTTCCGAAGAATGCATGCTTAGCTCAGCACGGTGGCAATAGCATAAGCGGGCGATAATATCTTGGATAGTTGTGTTTCTTCTCTTGTCATTTCCATGAGCTATCGTTCCATAGTTGATATCTCCCGCCTTAGGGTTTTCTTGACAAAACTTTGAGTTCTAATGATCCATGTTCTGGTCTTTCTCCGATACACCTTGATCTCGGGTATTGACAGCTTTCAATAGTCTGACAAATTCCATAAGGGTAGCCTTCCTAGGTCATACCAATCTGCAAATTCTTTAGAGCCTTCAAATTGTCCTAGCCTTCGGAGTCTTCAACCGTTGTAATTTACATTATTATAATGCACGGTAAAATCCTCTTCATTCCGAAGTGGTCTTAGTTGTCCGATATCTTGTACTTCTTGGAGTGGTCTCATCAGCTGAATCTTCGCATGGTCAAAAGGGGAAAGGGGTATAGTCTAACTAAAAAGGGATATTTGAATAAACTCAGAAAAGAAGAGAGGTAAAAGATCTTTTTGAAAATGAAGTTGTGGAGAAAATCTTTCCTATGGGCTTGCCAATTTCTAGGGGTCACGTCCTACAGCCAACATGTGCTCTGATACCATCTTGTAGTGACCCAACCTCAGACGGTCAAGTCTCTGTGCTTAAGTGTCATCCCTGGATCGGTATGCTGACACACACTGTACTCGAGGATTTATAACATAGGTAAATCACATGTATAAAGTAACGTAAATACTATTACCTCAATCCAAATAGCGGAAGTAACAACAAGGTTGTCGATTCCCATCAACACCAACGACAATGTTGAGTGTAGAAATCGTAACCCTAACGTATCACTTACTCGTCGTAAGATTCCTGCAACATGAGACGTTGCAGCCACAAAGGGTCAGTACATTGAATGTACTGGCAAATTTACACCATAGGATAATGATGAACAATAACTATCACTACATGCATATATGGCTGGTGGAGGCTCTATGGTTAACATGTTTTTGCGAAAAGCCAATTTTTCCCTACTGCAAAGGAATATATTTTATTTAACTACAAAGTTTGTTAAATACATTGAGAAGGTTCCTCCAACTCAATCCCAAATTAATAATCATCAACCCAACAAATAAATTATATAGAGTGATGAGATCCATATGATAATTCAAGAACCAGATACTCAAGATGTCCATAACCGGGGAGACGGCTAACCATGATTAGTTTGTACACTCTGCAGAGGTTTGCGCACTTTTCCCCACAAGACTCGATCTCCTCCGTTGGATTTCTCGCGCTACCTGGTGTTTGAGAAACGGATGACCGAGACACAGTCTTTCAGAAGTATTAACTCTTTACTCTAGGTGGACAGTTACACCTACTTACCCTCTACATCTGCTAGCCCACCACTGAAAGAGGTCACACAACATACTCAACTATGCCAGAGCCCATAATGGCTTGTGGCTGCACACGGAAGTTTCTAGCATGAATAATCTTATGATCCCTTTGAGCCTGGGTGGCATTACATAGGGTGATCACACGGGTCCTCCGGGATCCCCTTGGGCAAGCAGTGGGTTCTCCAGGTGCCCGGGCAAACCACTGGGTGCTCCAGGGTGCCCCAACCAATCCACCCAGATGTGTATTAAAGTAGCCTCCTTAAGTTAACCATTAAATAATAATCTCACATCTGTCATGGATACACTCAAACCCAATCCACGTCTACAAGCATAGCATAGCAGTATAAGCATAATGTATGAGTAACTCCCATGGTTTGATATAAAGGACAATAGGTTGTACCTCATCAACTACGTCCCAATACACAAATGTTAAGAGATCCTACTCATGCAATGTGTGAGGGTTGAAGCTAATGCATAAAAACTGGGTATGAAGAGTATGATCAAAGTGTGAACTTGCCTGTACTGTTGATGAAGATGATTTGCACTCAAGTCCTGATAGTTCTACTCGTCACACTCCATTCAATCTATCGAGAGAAAGCAATAGTAACCACACATAAGCAATCAAGCAAAAGAATCGACGAAAGGATCTCAGAAAACTTCGAAAACAAGCAAATAACTCTTGCAACAGAAAACAATTTCTAACAGTACCAAAATTGGGTGAATTTGGCCTTATCATAAAGTTTATGTCAAGAGCTTCTATTTGCAAAAAAAACAACTCAAACGGAGTTATAAAACTCAAGTTAAGATCAAACAAAGTTCAAATACAAATATATTTGAAATCAAATTTTAAATTTTCAAAAACATGTTCAAGTTGTTTTACTGGATAGAGGGGATCGTAACGAAGAAGTGGGCATTGGTTTCATCTAATTCCGACTAGCGAGCAAAAAGTAGTTATCGTTCGAAAACCAGGGGCTAAACTGTAAAAATATAAAACTACTGATAGCGGATAGGTCCCTGGTAGAAATTAAAAAGAAAAAGAAAAAACCTAGAGAACGAACGTTCGTTACAGAACGCTAACGAACAAAAATCATTCGCTGTGTAGACCTAACCAAAGAACGTTCGCAAATTAAAACAAAATTAAGAAAACCGAATTTAAAGGGAAAAACAGACGAAAATTGGATCGGGCGGCGGTTATACCGGTTCGCTGCGGTTTGGCGGTTTTCGCGAGAAAACCTGCGGCGGCGTGGACGAACTCCGGCGAGACGGAGCGGCGGCGCGGCGGCTCTGGCAAGGTGCGGGCGGCGGCTGTGTGGGGCGGGGCGCTGGGCGGCGGTGGCGGCGCTGGGCGATGCGGCGCGGG
>NC_057802.1:309578893-309597761 GCF_018294505.1 Triticum aestivum
GACGACAGCAAGCGGCGGCACGGCGGCGAGGCGCGGCGGCGGCAGCGGCGATGTGGGCAAGGCGAGATGCCCGAGAGAGAGGAGGCCGGGGTCGAGGCCTCGATATTTGTGGAGGGGAGGGGAGGCGTGCGGAAGGGGCAAGGGTGGCGCGGAGTCCGGCCATGGGACAGGCAAAGAAGAAAGAAATAAAAACACATGAACTAAAAATATTATATAGGCATATAATATATCAAAATTTTCAGAAAAGATTTCCTACAACATGAACATTTTCCTAATGCCAAATAAAATCCTCAAAATTTGAAATAAAACAAACAGTGCTACTGAAGCAATAAAACCTCATAAAAATCATTTTAAAAATACCGAAATGATTTCAAATTTATTTCTCTCCAATTTTCTACTGTAGGGAATCATGTTAGCCTATTTTCCATATATTTTGTTTTTGGAGAAAAATAATTTGAATAAAACCCAAATAACTCCAAATTGAAAATAATTTCAACGGGACTTTAAATTTGACTCTTTGAAACTTCCAACTCATATTTCATATAATTTGAAGAAGTCATTTTATCTTCTCTCTCATGAAAATCATTGAGTTGCTTAAAGTTTCTGAATTTGAAATATTTTTCAAATGAAATTCAAATATTTTTCGGAACCCTTTTCATTCTATTTACATGGAAGAAGTCATGTCATCTTCACTCCAGGGTTTTGTGATGAAAAGTATTTGAATTCACGGAGATTATAAATGCAAGATGAAAGTTTGGGAAAGTTCTTTTATTCCCTCTCATTTAACTTTCAAAAGTTTCAAATTTCACTCACTTTCAATCAATCAATCGCACAACAATCCAAGAAACAATCAAAACTATCTATTTAATATAACATTCCAAAATTTAGAATTTTGGGATGTTACAATGGCGGTCCCCCACTATGCTTACCTCAAGATGAAGATGCCGAGCACGAAGGGAATCCTGACCATAACCGGTGACTACAAGAAGTCGTCCGCCTCTGTGGCAGATAGTAGCTGGCTAGCCGAGTCCCTTGTGATTGCAACAGAGAAGCGGCTCCTTGACCAGGTTGTGGCAATGGCAGGCATGCAGCCGGAAATGTCACCCAACCCCAAGGAGTCGGAAGCTGAGGGCTCGTTCAAGCCGGCAAAAGAAACAAAGAAGATACCCTTGGACCCGGAGCACCCGGAGAGGCACGCTGTCATAGGTGCAAACCTCGACAGCAAATAGGAAAGCGAGCTCGTCGATTTCGTCCGTGAGAATCGGGACATCTTTGCATGGTCTCCCAAGGACTTGCCGGGTGTTCCGACGGATTTCGCCGAGCACAAGCTACATGTCCGACCTGATGCCAAGCCAGTCAGGCAGCCCTTGCGCCGCCTGTCAAAATAGAAGAGAAGAGTTTTTGGAGAGGAGATAGCCCGGCTTCTAGCAGCCGGCTTCATCATGGAAGTGTTCTATCCATAATGGTTAGCCAACCCAGTCCTTGTACTGAAGAAGAATAAGCAGTGGCGCATGTGTATCGATTATACTAGCCTCAACAAAGCTTGCCCCAAAGATCCCTTTGCCCTGCCAAGAATTAACCAAGTGATAGACTCCACAGCCGGATGCGAGCTGTTGAGTTTTTTGGATGCATATTCAGGGTACCATCAGATCAAGCTGAACCCGGCTGACAGGCTGAAGACCGCCTTCATCACACCATTCGGAGCCTTCTGCTACCTGACCATGACGTTCGGCTTGAGGAATGCCGGCGCCACATTTCAATGTTGCATGCAGAAGTGTCTCCTCAAGCAACTCGACATAAACGCCCATGTCTATGTGGACGACGTTGTGGTGAAGACGGAGAAGCGCGGCACGCTGCTAGAAGACCTCAAGGAAACCTTTGAAAACTTGCGCCGATTTGAAATCAAGCTCAACCCGGATAAATGCGTCTTTGGAATACCAGCCGGCCAGCTTCTTGGCTTCCTGGTCTCAGAGCGCGGCATAGAGTGCAACCCTGTGAAGATCAATGCCATCGAGAGCATGGAGGTGCCCACCCGACTGTTGGACGTGCAAAAATTCACCAGCTGCTTGGCATCCATCAGCCGTTTCATCAGTCGGCTGGGCAAGAAGCCTCTTCCCCTGTACAAGCTCATGAAGAAGACCACTTTTTTCGAGTGGAACGATAAGGTGGACGAAGCTTTTCTCCAGCTCAGGAAAATGTTGACCACTCCGCCTGTCCTGGCGGCTCCGACTAACAAGGAGCCCATGATTCTCTACATCGCCGCCACCAGCCGGGTGGACAGCACAGTCATAGTTGTAGAGCGCAAGGAAGAAGGCAAAGCACTACCAGTCTAGAGGCCGGTGTATTGCTTGAGTGAAGTGTTGTCCGCCTCCAAGCAGAACTACCCCGACTACTAGAAGACGTGCTACGGCGTGCATTTTGCCGCCAAGAAGCTGAAGCCGTACTTTCAAGAGCACCCAATCACTGTTGTCTGCACTGCTCCGCTTGCCGAGATCATTGGAAGCCGAGATGCTTCCGGCCGAGTGGCCAAATGGGCCATAGATTTGGCCCCCTACATCATCTACTATCAGCCCCGCACCGCCATCAAGTCCCAAGCGCTGGCCAACTTCCTCGTCGATTGGGCCGAGACCCAGTACCTGTCGCCAGCGCCGGACTCCACCCATTGGCGAATGCACTTTGATGGTTCCAAGATGCACACCGGTTTGGGAGCCGGCATCGTCCTCACCTCTCCCAAAGGCGACAATCTCAGATATGTGCTGCAAATTCACTTTGCCGGCTCCAACAATGTAGCTGAATACGAAGCGCTCATACACGGGCTCCGTCTTGCCAAGGAACTCAACATTCGCCGGATCCTGTGCTATGGAGACTCCGACTTGGTGGTCCAGCAGTTGTCTGACGACTGGGACGCCAAGGATGCAAATATGGCCAGCTACCGCTTCCTCGTCCAGCAACTCAGTGGATACTTTGAAGGGTGCGAGTTCCTCCATGTGCCAAGAAATGACAATGAGCAAGCAGATGCCTTGGCACGAACCGGCTCCACCCGGCAAGCAATACCAGCCGGCGTCGCCCTACAATGCCACCTCAAACCGTTTGTCAAGCCGTCGCCAGAATCAGACTCCATCTTCGTGCCGGCTCCTCCCGAAGCAGTCGGATCCGACTTGAGAACCTCAGCAGCCGGCGCGGGGACTTCGACAGGCGGCTCAAGGACTGCAGCGGTCGCACCCGGCCCGGGGACTTCAGAACCTAGCCCGAGGACTGCAGCAGTCAGCCCGGGAACTTCACCGATTCAGTAAGCGGCAGCTGACTCCAATCCGCCGCCTCCCGGCCCAACCACCCTCGTGCAAATTGCAGTTCTGACAGTCGAAGAAATAGCAGCACCTTCATTGGCTCAGCCCATCCTCAACTTTCTGGTGAACAAAGAGCTGCCGACTGATGAGATCTCGGCCCGGCAAGTGCAACGCCGGGCAGCAGCGTACACCATTGTCAATAGAGAACTTGTGAGGCGCAGTGTCACTGGTGTGTACCAGCGCTGCGTGGAGCCGGAGCAAGGCCAAGCAATCCTCAAAGATATCGACCAAGGCGAGTGCGGTCACGACGCGGCTTCAAGATCACTTGTTGCAAAAGCTATCTGCCATGGTTTTTTCTGGCCGACTGCTCTAGAAGACGCCAAAGACTTGGTCCAGAAGTGTAAAGGGTGCCAGAAGTTCCGCTCCAAGCCATATTTGCCAGCTTCTGCACTCAAGACTATCCCCATTGCCTGGCCCTTTGCCGTCTGGGGCTTGGACATGGTGGGACCATTCAAGACAGCACGTGGTGGCATAACTCATCTGCTTGTCGCAGTGGACAAGTTCACCAAGTGGATAGAAGCAAAACCAATCAAGAAGTTGAATGGTCTGACTGCTGTGACTTTCATCTCTAACATCACCATCCAGTATGGCATACTGCACAACATCATCACCGATAACGGCACAAATTTCGCCAAGGGCGCCTTGGCTCGTTTCTGCGCAATGCAGGGCATCCGGCTGGACTTAGCGTCCGTTGCCCATCCGCAGTCAAACGGCCAAGTAGAGCGAGCAAACGGCCTCATTTTGTCCGGCATCAAGCCCCGACTGGTCGAGCCTCTGGAGCGTTCGGCCGGCTATTGGCTCGATGAGTTGCCGGCCGTCCTCTGGAGCCTGCGCACAACTCCGAACAAGTCAACCGACTTCACACCTTTCTTCCTCGTCTACGGTGCCGAAGCCGTCATCCAGACGGACATAGAATTCGACTCCCCTCGAGTCACCATGTACACCGAAGAGGAGGCAAAAGAAGCACGAGAAGACGGCGTCGATCTGCTGGAAGAGGGCCGGCTGTTGGCACTCAGCCGGTCCATCATCTACCAGCAGAGTCTATGCCGATACTACAACCGGAAGGTCAAGCCAAGATCCTTCCAAGAGGGAGACCATGTGCTCCGGCTGATCCAACGAGCAGCCGGCCAGCACAAGCTCTCGGCACCTTAGGAAGGCCCGTTCATCATCAGCAAAGTTCTGGGCAACGACTCCTACTACCTGATCGACGCTCAGAAGCCCAGAGCACGCAAAAGAGACGACTCCGACAGGGAGACAGAGCGGCCATGGAATGCAAATCTCCTTCGGAGATTTTACAGTTGATGCAGTATGTACCACGCTACCTTTTTATTAAGTATGAAGCCTCCGGATCCCCCGAGAAGAGCTCGGGGACTGCCCTCTTTTATCTATATGATAAGTATTATGTCTATGAATGTGTTATTTCATTATTTTGCCTGGCACCGGTTTCGACCAGTCGGCCCGCGGGCTCGCCGCCTTGTACTATGTAGTGCTTCCTGCAGCCGGACAAGTAGTGTGTTGGCAATTAAACCTTCTCCTTCCAAGGCCGCAGCTCACGGAGCGACTGTCCGGCAGGCAGGGGTCAAAGGCAGAAAGGGTGCCCACATGAAAACTGGCTAAGGACCAAAAAGCATGTACATAGTTCAAGCCGGCTTCCCGCCTCACCGGCCAGCTGTCGAACAGAAGGCCGGCCGACTTCTACTTAACTTGCTAAACACTCTAGTTGGCTAAGTACTTGCCTTCCCGAAAGTGGCTAAGTACTTGACCCAGCCACAGTCCACCGAGCGGCTGTTCGGCTGGCAAGACGACAACTGAGGGAGGGCGGCAAAGGGAAAAGGCCAAGGAGCAGAAAGCAAGAAGAGATAGAACTCGGCAAAAATATTTACATATCAAAAGGCCCTTGGCCAGCATTCAACAGAGTTTGAAATACACCACGTGGGTGGAATTGTGCAAATTTAACAAAGTTTGTCAAGACTGGTAAAACAGGAAAAGTAAAGATAAGTTGGCAGCCCAAGGAGAAGCTGAGGGGGCCGGCTGGTTGGCAGAGTCGGTGGTGCCGGTTGGTGGAGTGGACAGCCGGTCAGTATCCGCTTGGTCGCCTCCAGCAGCAGTCAGCGCACTCGAGCGCGGCTCATTGCTCGAGGCGCGGTCAAGCTGAGGCTGGCCGTCTGCTCCGACCTCTGGCACATCTTCTCCGCTTTCTTCGTCCTCCTTGCCTTCTCCCTCATCGCTGGAGTTGATCACCTCGGCCGAGTCCTCGTCGTCCTCTGGGTTCAGCTCAAAGCACTTCGGTGGCGCCTCGGCGCCATTCTTAGTCAGCTCCGGGATGAAGATGCTGGTGTTGGTGTACTCGGCGATCGCCGCCGCCCGCTTGACAAGATCACGCTCCACCGCTACCAACTCCTCCTGGGCTTCCTGCCGAAACGTCGACAACTGGGCTAGATTTAGCCCAGGGTACCACGCCTTGACGAACTCTAGGGCCAGGCGTGCTCCAGCCCGGGCCAAGGAACCCTTCCAAGCCTCAAGGCGGCCGACCGCTACCTCCAGCCAGTCGGCGGTTCGACTGGGAGTGCGCGGAGCCGGCGTGTCTGGCCGAGGGCGGAGATCGCCTGGGCCCCGACACGCCGAAGACGACGCAACATTCGATGAGCCGGCCAAAGGCGAGCCTGGATGCTGAGAAGCTGCTCGCTAAGGGTGCGGGGGGCATCGGCAGTGATCTGCGCGCCTTCCGCCCTCCGTTCCTCGCGATACCTCAACGGCCTGATTGGCGGCGCCGGAGTGGCCAGGGAGGAAGTCTGCGCGAGCATAAAGCAAGTAAGGCAGAAGCCAAAAGCTAGAAGCCGGCCTGGTTAGCAGCCGGCGGCTCAAAGAAAGAAAAAAGATGAAACTTACCATCAACCATGTCTTCAATACTACCGAAGCCGGCAGTCAGCTGCATCTCTTTGTCGGCCCAAGCGGAGCGTTCGGTCTCGAACTCAGCGAGGAGATTGCACTCTTTCACCTCCGCCTCCTTTTGAGCCTTCTGGAGAAGCTCCGCCAGTTGCGTGACCAGCCGGTCACGCTCCTTGGCCAGCTTGCTGTAGTCTGCCTCCTTGGCTTCGCCCAGCTGCTGCTGCAGGGCGGCGTTGGCCTCTGCAAAAGTAGAAGAAGAAAAACACATCAACAATCAACAAGGAGAGATACAGTTGCCGGGGAGATCCGGCCCGACTGCTCAGCAGTTGGCCCGAATCTTGGGGACTACAGCCCGTGGGTGCGCTAGCGCGCCCCCGCAGAGAAAGAGGTTATAGATGATCGGCAAGGAAGGAATGCAGTTGCCGGGGAGATCCGGCCCGACTGCTCAGCAGTCGGCCCGAATCTCAGGGACTACAGCCCGCGGGTGTGCCAACGCGCCCCCGCGGAGAAAGAAAACAAAGACTTACTCCGGCTTTCCGAAAAGTCGGCGGTCCGTTGGTCTAGCTCCTGGACATTGGAGTTGAAGGAGGCCGCGCGAAGGTTGTGATAATCCTTCAGTGAAGATATCAAATGACGTTAGCACTCAGAACTTGTCAATTAAAGTTCTGAGCCGCCATCTCAGCAGCCGGTCCGAAACTCGGGGACTACACCCAGTGGGTGCACTGACGCGCCCCACAAAAAAGTATAAAAGTCAAAAACAAAGAAGTAAGGAGCATACCCGGATGGCCGCTCGCGAATCCAGGAACGCCTTGTTGCACTGCTTCAGGGCGTCAACCTCAGCTCGGAGTTTGGCCTGGACGTCAAGGACCGCCTTGTTTAAGGCTCCTGTCCCGCCTCCCCGCACCTAGTCAGCGGGCGCGGCGCTGGTCGCTTCGGCATCTGGAGCTGATGAGCTTGTGGCACCGGCTTCTAGTGGTTGTGGCGCTGAGGCCGCCTTAGCGAGACGACGGCGTGTTGGTGTGAGGGCTTCTGGAGTCGGGCCCGACACCACGTCGTTTATGGCTGGTGGCAACGACGGGGCGGCCGGCTGCTTGTCTCGTGCCCCCCAGATGGCGGTGGTGGTGGCACGACCACGTCCGGCATGGCGACATCGCTGCCCTCCCTCTCCATGATCGGGTACTCGTCGCCGGCTCCCCCAGTCGGCACCGCGAACTCTGGTGGAGCCGGCGCGGAGTTCAAGGGAACGACGAATAGTGGCTCCTGGAAACGCGCGGCTTCTTCAAGCCGTTTCTTCGCCGCGGCGTCAGCCTCGGCCTCCGCCAGCTTCTTCAGCGCGGCGGCCTCCGCCTTGTCTGCCTCCGCCTTCTCCAGACGGGCGGCTTCCTGCTCCTCGCGCGCCTCCCGCGCGTTTCGCTCCTGCGCCTCCCGGAGGTCGGCGGTCAGATCGATTCGTCGGGTGGTGGTGGAGGTCTCCGCGGACCCAATGACGGAGGCGGCGGCCGACTTCTCAAGAGAGAGCGGGGCCCCAAGTCAAGAAAAGTAAAGCAAAGAAACTCAGACAGAATCAGCAAGGAAGAAAAGCACAAGAAAAGATACTTAGGCCGACACCATGGGAGGCGCCTTCGGGAGCTTCTGAAATTTGGCCGCCTTTGCAGCGGCCTCCTTCCGTCTGGTCGTGGTGGTCGGGTTCTTGGCCTTCTTTGGCACGCTGCCAAACAAGGCGGCGCCTTGTTTGTGCTTGCGCGTGCCGGCTTGTGCAGTCGGCGCGGCGGAGGAGCCCGCGACTGCCTTGTCGGCCCCCCGCATGTGGCGCGGCGCGGCCTCCTCCTCGAAGTCGTCCGGCCACGTCTCGACGCCGCCCCCTTCTTCGGAGCTGCCTGCTCCGTAGACGCCGCCTGTGGTGTCGTCTTCCAAGGCGGCCGCCCCCAAGTCTGGGTCGTCCATGTCGCTCACGGCCCGGTCCGGTTCGTAGGCACCACCCGCCCCCATGATGGCGGCCGTTGCCTCGGACATGAAGATCTGTTTCAAAAAGCAAAAGGCCGACTGATCGATACACAAGACGGAATCAGGATGAAGTACTGAAGAGGGAAAAGATTGAAGAGCTTACGGCAGGCGGCGGGTCCGCGCGGGAGTACGGCTGCTTGCCGAACCGCCAGGACCCCTCCAGCTTGAGGTCGGAGATCGTTCACCAAGTTCGCCACCTCAGTAGCCGACATCTCCTTGGTACTCAGCCGGCACGGGTCACGATGATCGCTCATCCGGCAGATCAAGAGAGGCCGGCCATGGAGCGGGAGAACCCAATGCACGACGAAGGCGACCAACAAGTCCGACGCCTTGAGGCCTTCGGCGTCGGTCAGCTCCCGGAGTCGGTCGATGGCGGCGGCGCCGTCTGCTGATACGGGCTTCGGCTTGTAGCTCCAGTTGGCCCGAGGCACAGCCGGTGGGCCGGCTTCATAGGCCGGCAGGTTGATGAAGTCGACTGCCGGGTTGACATTGTCCACGTAGAAGTAAGATTGCTGCCACATCTTGACCGACTGTGGCAGCTTGATGGTGGGGAAGACATTCTTCGGCGACGGCCGCCGCACCGCGATGAAGGCACCACACTGGGCCGCCTTCTCCTTGGCAGAGGTGCCCAGTTTGGTGTAAAAGAACGCTCCCGCCAACTCGATGGTGGGGAGGATGCCGAGGTAGCCTTCGCACATCGTGACGAAGGCGGACAGCAACATCATGGTGTTGGGCGTGATGTGATGCGTTTGGAGATGATAGAACTCGAGGAACGAGCGGAGAAAGCCGCTCGCCGGCAGGCCAAATCCACGGATGAAGTGCGAGCGGAAGACGACCCGCTCGCCCTCCCCCGGCGCCAGCAAAATCTCCCCCGCAGGAGGCACGCGCGCCTTCACGTAGCCCATGCCGGGAAGGCGCCGCGTATCACGGAGAAAAGCGATGTGGTCCTCGGTGACGTTCGACCCGTCCCAATCTCCTCCCCGCTCGCGCGCCATGAGGAGCTCGACGAGGTAAATGGCGCGGCGGGGGAACTGAGAATTGGCGCGGGGCCAAGAGGGCTCGGGGCGGAAGAGCTCGACGGAGACGAGCAGCGGCAGCACTCCGGCGTGGCTCGGGGGCGCTGCAGCAAGAAGAGGGAGAAGGAGACGAGGACGGGGCAGGAGGGCGCGCGTGCTCCGCCGCTCCCCCTCCTCCCCCTACTTATAGCCGGTGGGCTATGAAGCCGAGGGGCGAGGCGTGTGATCGTGGGATTAACTGTGCCCACGACCCCACATCCCCGGGTTTACCGCGCGAGTTACTGCGCGCAGTAACTCCGCGAAGAAGCTCAACCGCCTGCCTCGGCCGTAGCGGATCCGCTCGCGTGCCGAGGCCTGGTGGTGGCGGGCCCAGCCTGCAGTCTCGTCCCATCGTGCGCGTGGGCTAGCAGGCTGGCTCAGCTGGCTGACGCCACATGGCGTGCCCACGACGGGCAGCGAGCCAGGAGGCTTAGCTAGCACGCCACCTGGTTCCCGCCGTTGCGTTTGAAGTTTTCAGACTAGTCCGTCTGGTCGTGGCCGACTCCCTCAAGGCGGCACGCCGGGAGTTGGATGAAGCTTCCTCGGAGGAGGAAAGTGCTGAGGCTGCTCGGATCATCAACCGCGACGCCTCACCAGCTTCTGGGACTACTATCGGAGTAATGGGCCACGGGTAGCCTAACCTGAGTCCTTGAACCTTTCAAGACATTCGGCCGGCTGCGCCCCATAAACATCCAGAATGACGCGCCACCTCCTGGTAGCCGGCTAGCCCGAATGGCCGACTGCCGGAAGGCGGCCAAGCTCCAGAAGACGGCACCAAGATGGGCCGACTCCTAGCAGGCGGCTTCCAGAGAGGCCGGCTCCTAGCAGTCGGCCCGCGGCGCCCTCAAAGTCTGCGTGTAACACCCATGATGCGGCTATATCTCCCACGTGTCGAGGCACGACTTAGAGGCATAACCGCATTGTGGTTTTGTCACAAGAAGGGTCATCTTCACACAATCCCATGTAATGAACAAGAATGGGATAAAGAGTTGGCTTACAATCGCCACTTCACACAATACATAATAAATTCATACATCATTCAAATACACACATAGACCGACTACGGTCAATGCCAAAAGAAAAGAAGACAACCCAACTGGTAGATCCCCGATCTTCCCAACTGGGCTCCACTACTGATCAATAGGAAAAGAAACATAGTAACAACCAAGGTCCTCGTCGAACTCCCACTTGAGTTCGGTAGCATCGCCTGCACTGGTATCCTCGGCACCTGCAACTGTTTTGGAAGTATCTGTGACTCACTAGGACTCAGCAATCTCACACCCGCGAGATCAAGACTATTTAAGCTTATGGGTAGGAAAGGGGTAATGAGGTGGAGCTGCAGCAAGGACTAAGCATGTATGGTGGCTAACATTAGCGAATAAGAGCGAGAATAGAAGCAACAAAATGGTCGTCAACTAGTAATGATCAAGAAGTGATCCTGAACTCCTACTTACGTCAAACATAACCCAAAAGCAGTGTTCACTTCCCGGACTCCGCCAAAAAGAGACCATCATGGCTACACACGCGGTTGATGCGTTTTATTTAAGTGAAGTGTCAAGTTCTCTACAACCGGATATTAACAAATTCCCATCTGCCACATAACCGCGGGCACGGCTTTCGAAAGATAATACCCTGCAGGGGTGTCCCAACTTAGCCCATTATAAGCTCTCACGGTCAACGAAGGATAAACCTTCTCCCGGGAAGACCCGATCAGTCTCGGAATCCCGGTTTACAAGACATTTCAACAATGGTAAAACAAACCAGCAAAGCCGCCCGATGTGCCGACAAATCCCGATAGGAGCTGCACATATCTCGTTCTCAGGGCAACACCAGATGAGACATCCTACGAGTAAAACCAGACCTCGAGTTTCCACGAGGGGGCCCTGCAGTCTACTCAGTTCGGACCAACACTCGAAGGAGCACTGGCCCGGGGGGGGGGTTAAAATAAGATGACCCTCGGGCTCGCGAAAACCCGGGGGGAAAAGGCTTAGGCGGCAAATGGTAAAACCAAGGTTGGGCCTTGCTCGAGGAGTTTTATTCAAGGCGAACTGTGAAGGGGGTCCCATAAATCACCCAACCGCGTAAGGTACGCAAACTCAAGGAACATAATACCGGTATGACGGAAACTAGGGTGGCAAGAGTGGAACAAAACACCAGGCATAAGGCCGAGCCTTCCACCCTTTACCAAATATATAGATGCATTAATTAAATAAGAGATATTGTGATATTCCAAAATATCCATGTTCCAACATGGAACAAACTTCAACTTCACCTGCTACTAGCAACACTATAAGAAGGGCTGAGCAAAAGCGGTAACTTAGCCAAACAACGGTTTGCTAGGAAAGGATGGTTAGAGGCTGACATGGCAATATGAGAGGCATGATATAGCAAGTGGTAGGTAGCGCAGCATGGCAATAGAGCGAACAACTAGCAAAGCAAAGATAGAAGTGATTTCGAGGGTATGGTCATCTTGCCTGAGATCCCGCTAGGAAGAAGAACGAGTCCATGAAGAAGACAAACGGGTGTAGTCGAACGAAACCTCACAACTCTGGAACGAAACCGAAGCTAGCGAGAGAAGCAACCCGGAAAGAAACAAACAACATAGTAAACAACCACCACATACACATGGCATGATGCACAATGAAATATGATGCATGTCCGGTTTAAAGAGGCATGGCATGGCAAAGTGCACAAACAAAACTACAAGTTAAGTGGAGCTCAATATGCAACGAGTTGCATATTGACGAAACACCACATCAATTGTTTAGTTCTCTCCCGTTTATGTACCCAACAATATTAAATGTTGATTAACATAGCAAGAGGTGAAGCATAAATAAACTAACTATCTAGGCAATTTAAATGAAGCCGGAACAACAAACAACAATTCCGGAAAATCCCCATATGTCATTTAGCAGTTTAAAGCAAAAAACAATTTTAAACATTTAAATGTTGTTATCATGATGCGGATGACAATGCAAGTTTTTAGCAATTTTATGAAAATGTTGACATGAGCATGTTATGAAGCATTTATCGCCGTGGTGGAAGAAAAAGGGTGCCACGGCGGTGAAACGGAAATGGTGCCACGGCAACATATCGGTTCCGATAGCTCACGGAGATACCGGTGCAAAAGAAGTGGGCGTGAGCGTGTCATGCAAGGATGGTGGGGTGCTCCCGGATTCCGGGTTCCCACGGTACGGCGGCATGGCAATCGAGGAACGTGCAAAGACCTCTCTCGGAAACGGTGCAAACACAAGCATCTCATACATCACACACGCATTCGTTCACGGGCATCGTCTTGGGGTTATACCTTTGAAGCGTGCGTTTTCGGGGCGGATCGAGTCGGAACGATGTAGAGGAAGTAGTCGTTCACGGGTCGTCGTGGGAAGTAGTTGTACACGTTTCGTAGACGAACTTGGCGTAACCGTGCGGTAGTCGAACTTGGCGACGGTAGTGGTACACGTTGTCTTGTCGAAACCGAGCGACGGTAGTTGTACACGTTGTCTTGACGAATCCGAGCGACGGTAGTCGTACACGACATGTTGTGGAAGTAGTGGTACACATATCATAGAGGAACTTGACAGAATCCAGTCCCCGGGGTCGTCGCGGTACTTGTAGCTCGTGTAACTCCACCGTTCGTTGCATAATCGTACATGGGTCTCGGGTCTTGGTCCTTCTTCTTCTGCTTGCTTCCGCCGGACTTGGCATGCTTGGACGATGGCAGTGGAGCCTGCATCTCTAGGTCGAGGGAGGGGTTGCAGGGGGCGCGGTTCCGGCGAAGCGGAGGCAGCGGCGAGGCTTGGGGCTGGCGACGAGGATCCGGGCGAGGACGACGTCCAGCAGAGGCCAGCGGCGGCGCACGTCCATGTCCCACGTGAGGACGAGCAGGACGTCGAGGAGGGCAGCAGAGGCGACGGGCGAGGCCGAGACGAGGTCAACGACGGCCTGGACGGAGGGTAGCGTGCGGCGGACGGAGGAGCGGCGGGGCGGGCGGAGCAGCTCTGGCGGTGGCGGGGTACACGGCAAGGACGAGCAGGCCGTTGGTGATGACTGGAGGCGGAGGCGCGGCGAACTGCAGAGGAGACGAGGCAGCGCATGGGACTCAGTGTCGCGGGGAAGGAGCAGCTCCGGTGCTGCGGCGCCGGAGACGGTAGGGGAGCGACGTCCTGGGCAGCGCGGCGAGGCGAAGCCCGGCGGCAGCGAGCGGGCTCCGGCGGCCAGCTGGAGGTACGGAGGCGACGGGGTTTGGAGGAGGACGAGTGAGGGGAGCGAGAGGAGGGAGAGATGGGGATCGGGCGCGAGGCCCCTGCGTGCGTGGGTGGTGGCGGCGGAAGGGAACGAGGAGGAGGGGACAAGGGATCGAGAGAGAGCAGGGAACCGGCTAGGGTTAGGATGGGTTTTAGTGGGCTGCGGCGACAGGAGGCCCAAGTGGCCGGCTGGGGGTCTCTCTCTTCTCTCTCCCTTATTTCTTTGGCAGAAAAGAATTAGAGAAAGGAAACGAAAGAGAGGCTTAGAGAAAGAATTTGCGCATGCGGACAATTTTCCCGGGCTCATAAAAATGTGCTTGTTGCGAGAAAATAGAAAAGGCCATGATTGAAAGATTTAAATTCAAATTCATTTGATTTAAATTCAAATGATTTGAATAGGAAGTGAGGGTTTGGAAGGTCCAAAAATGTTTGGATTTTTGGTGGAGCTCCGGAATATGATGAAAGAATAAATGGCAAGGTTGGAGACCAAGAATTAAGATAACAAAGGCATTGGGATATTTGCAAGTGTGTTATGGTGAACTCCAATTAATGGAATATTTTAATATAGCTCCCTAATAATATTGGGAGGATATATGTTATAAAGAGAAATCACCATGTGCATTTCCCTCGATTTAAATGGATCGAAGATCCATGCAATTTACTTAGTTGAGTTTTTAAAAATTAAATGACATGATGGCATGATGACATGATGCAATGCAAAATAAATAGAGCAAGCAAAAATAAACACACGGTGATCACAAAAATAAGGAAGTCTTCTGAAGCATCGGTCTCGGGGCGTTACAACACTCCACCACTACAAGAGGATCTCGTCCCGAGATCTAGGATGGCACCAGAGAGAAAAGCGGAAGAGGAAGAGGTAAAACAAAGTTGCTTCTTTGACAAACGAGTGAAACCAAATAACCTTGAGAGGTCGCAGAGCTTGAGGAAATGACACAATGGAGATAAGCGAATTGAGAGCACTCCGTAGTAAACGGAAGCAAGGAACACCATGAGAACCTTGAGGTTAATTGACACGATAGTTATTTAAACCACTCCGGTTAAAACAAGATAGGGAAGGAATAAGAATGATATAATTTGGGCAGCACTCCGACTGTAAATGGAAGGAACTGAACATGATCTTGACAAGATGAGAGGATACTCGATGAATTTAACAACACATTGCCTCCGTAACTAATGAAAGAATGGCACAAGGGGTAAGAAAGATTTCAGACAGCCCTCCTGTTGAGGAAGGAGACAAAACTTGATAAGATGAGAGAAATCAAATGAAAACACGACACTCTGGCTAAACGGATAAGAAAGGAAAAATTACATGATCTTGACAAAACAAGATGATTGGTCGAAGAGAGCAACATCACAAAGCCTTCAGAAACAATGCATGATAGTTAGACAGTTGGAGTGAATAGAACGAAGAATGAAACCAACATCTCCTACCA
The DNA here is from genome assembly GCF_018294505.1 of Triticum aestivum. Classification (NCBI taxonomy): domain Eukaryota; kingdom Viridiplantae; phylum Streptophyta; class Magnoliopsida; order Poales; family Poaceae; genus Triticum; species Triticum aestivum. Next base: position 309,593,887 of record NC_057802.1, read on the forward strand.
TAAATGAATTTTAAAGAGCATCCTTACAAAGTAGGATTGAACGGAGTTGTTGGAAAACCAACAGCGAAAAGAATAAGCTTGTAGTGGGCTTATGGAAAACTTCTCAACATTATGAGGTGACAAACGGCCACTAAAGGAAGCCATTGGTTTGAGTGAGAGCACCAAGGCGACGAAAAACTTCTTTCACCAAGAGGATAGGAGAAAACTTGGATCATTTATGTGCACCATAATAGCAACATTCCTTAGGGAAGGCTTTAGGTGAAACATGACACAAGATAAATCCAACGAAGAGATTGGTGGATTTAAAATATCTCATTCTTGACAACATGTGAATCATGAAACGTGAACTCAAATTGTCAAGGATTTACATAACACCACCTCAAATGATAAGGTAGAACGAATTGCACTTCAGAATGCAAGATGAAGAATGCTTGGACTCCACAAAACAAAACATGTGTTGAACACCATGTTTTTTTTAGAGTATAGCTTGGCGGATCTTAACTCCGAGAAAAATCTTGAAGAACAATTGAAGAATGAAAAGAGTCCTTGACGAAGCACCATGTAGAGCCTCCATGAAGAACTCCGGTAATACAGGAATGATCAAACGAAAGGGAAAGTTGAAAAGAACTCTGGGAGAAGCCTTGCAATGATTAAATGAAGCTTCGTGACGAGATAATGCAGAAAGTTTGGAACTCTGGAAAAGAAAAAGATGAAGCCTCTCGAACCGAGAAATGTGACATGATGAACAACTTTGGAAAGAAGAAACTAGATCACTTGGATGAGGGCATAATAAGAATTACGTTATGCATATCCTTCACCAGTTTAAGTTGATGACAAGCAACGGATTTGGCATACTACTTATTCTCGTAGAAAGGATTAAAGAGAGATATTGCTCAACTTGGGAAGGTCTTCATCGAACCACCGGTAGGATTGAAACAACGAATAAATTGATATGATAACGAAGGAAGAGAAAATCTTGAACGAACCACCGCGAGAATTGAAAACAATTGAAGAAAAGAGGACGAAACACCGTAAGAATTAAAGAACACGCGAAAATACTCGAGGGAAATTAGATACATGAGAACGAATAGATCACGAGCTGACTAGAGGATACTTGAACGATGCACCAGGAGAATATGGATGAACGAAGAGACATCAATTTAGAATAATTGGAGAACGAAGCTGAAAACTTAGAACGAAGAAATCTTCTGAAAAGATGGCCTTTGGATGATCAAGAAACAAAAAAAACTCATGAAATGCTCCGTATGGGTATGAGAAGAATTCTCACAATCGAAAACAATTATGAGAGAATGGCATAAGCTAGAACTATGAATCTTCAAGAGAACGGACCAAGATCCATCCTTCTTGGTTCTGATCATCTCCAATTGCTCGTCTTGGCGTCCACAAATCTGATAAATTGTATCCTTAAGCTCCCTGTGGTAGACTTCTCCAATGCGTCCCATAGTGATGTGGGCGGCCATGCTCTTCCCTAAACTCCAGGTTGGTGCTTCGAAAACCACTCTTATGGGTTCAGTAACTGGCACAAACGTCCTTCCTGGAATGTGAACTTGAATCTTCCAGCTCTCCTCTTCGGGTAATGTGGCATTGTAGGTTCCGGTGATGATTGGTATTCCTATGTTCAAGTACTTAGTGACTTCCTTCAAGTGTCGTCCAAAAGGCGCGTCTTCATCTGGTTGCATGAACTTGCTCCTTGCATCCGCCATTCCTCAAAGAGTAGAAAGTGGAGAGGGGTCATAAATGAGAAGAGAGAAGTTTTCTAGGGCTTAAGCTTAGTGGTCGTGTCCTACAGTCAGCGTGTGCTCTGATACCACCTTTGTAGCGACCAGACCTCAAATAGTCTGTGCTGCAGTGCACCAGTGTCATCCCTGGATCAGTAATGCTGACACGCACAGTACAAATGGAGGATTTATAACAGAGTAGCAATCACACACTTATTACATCGAATATCTCCAAAGAGAATAAGTATGATAAATATGGCTTAAGGCCATCTAAAAACGATAACAGCGGAAGACTTGGAAGATAAGTGAGTCCATCAACTCCAACAGCATCACTGAGTATAAGACCACGACCTAAGGCACCTTACTCGTCGTCTGAAAAGTCTGCAACATGAAACGTTGCAGCCCGGAAACGGGTCAGCACATAGAATATGCTGGCAAAATAACACATAGAGAATAATGAACATAATAATGCTATACTACATGCATACATGGCTGGTGGAAAGCTCTATGGTTACAGTTTTGCGAAAAGCCAATTTTTCCCTACTGCAAAGGAATAAATTATATTTAACTATCATGGTGGTTGTTGAACATTGAGATGGTTGACAGCGTCTCAATCCCAATTAAGTGTCATCATTAACCCAACAAAATTAATTAAAAGTAACATGATGATGAGATTCACATGATAATCCAGGTACTAGATACTCAAGTTGTCCATAACCGGGCACACGACTAACCATGATTAGTTTGTACACTCTGCAGAGGTTTGCGCACTTTTCCCCACAAGACTCGATCGCCTCTGCTTGATTCTCGCACTGCTTGATGTTTGAGAAACGGATGACCGAGACACAGTCTTTCAGAAACAATCACTCTTTACTCCGGATGGACAGTTACACCTACTTTCCCCTACATCTGCTAGCCCACCTCTTCAAGAGATCATGTAACCTACTTAACTATGCTAGAGCCCATAATAGCTTGCGGCTGCACACGGAAGTTTCTAGCATGAATAATCTTATGATCCCTTTGAGCCTGGGTGGCGGTCCTTATACAAACAGACAACACTGGGTTCTCCAGGTGCCTCAATCCACCCAGATGTGAGTTTTAGTTGCCACCTTAAGTAAACCATTATTAACAATCTCACATCTGTCATGAATTTCACTCAAACCCAATCCACGTCTACGAGCATAGCATGGCAATATAATAGCAACGTAGAAGTAACTCCCAAGGGTTTGATAAATAAAACAGGTAATAGGTACTACCTCAACTACTTCCCAATACCCACAATTTAATTAGATCCTAACCCTGCAATGTTTGAGGATTGACCTAATGCAATAAAAACTGGGTATGGAAAGGCATGATCAAAGTGTTACTTGCCTTGCTGATGATCCGCAAAACCTAGCGATTCGAAGTAACAAGCGGCACACTCCGGGTACTCTATCGCAAACAAACAAGAAAACAATAAGTACTCATCTAATGCACAGGTAAAACTCGAATGAAAGATCCAACCAGAAAGTTCAACTTAAGAACTCCGGTTTGCAAAAAGAATCAACTCGAACGAAGCAACGAAAGTCAAACGACGAAAGAAACAAGCTTCGTTTACTAATCTGGATCTAGGTCAAATTTTACAGTAGCAAAACTTGTTTGAGTAGGTTAAACGGAAAGAGAATTTTGAGACGAAACTCTAGGCGCTTGAATCGCCTGATTCCGATAAACGAGCGAAAAGTTAAACAAAAACGAAGATCAGATCAGAAATCGAGATCTGGAATAATCGCGGAAAAATCTGACAAAAAAAACTGACGAACGGTTAAAGAACGGACGTTCGTTAACAGAGAAAATCCGACGAACACGTTCGTTAAAACGAACGGGTCGGTGAACGTTCACTAAATAATAAAATCGAAGAAAATAAACCGATCTAGGGTTTTAAAAAAACGAACGGTTTTTTTTAGAAAACCGGCAAACGGCGGCGAGTCGGTAGCTCGTCGGGATGGAGCTCCAGCGGGGTCGGCGGGCCCCGGCGAGGGCGGCTTGGGGCGGCGGGGGCTCGGGCGGGGCTCGGGGTGGCGAGGGGCGGCGAACGGCGAACGGGGCGGCGGCTCCTCGGGTTCCGGCGGCGGCGGCGGGTGTGGGTCGAGGCGGGGC
>NC_057802.1:309598209-309605932 GCF_018294505.1 Triticum aestivum
GCGGAGGAGACGGCGCGGCTGGGCCGGCCCCTCGGCTGGGCCTCGGCCCGGGCGGGCGCGGCGCGGCGCTTTTTTTTAAACATTCCACCAAAAACAAATCACAGAAAAATAAATAAAAATCCAAAAAAGATAAAACAAATTTTGCCCGTCTAGTAAAATTAATTAGAACAAGGTGAACATTTCTTTGACACAAAAATGCAGTTTTGAAAACGTGCAATTTTTTTAATGCAATTAAAATTGCAAATAAAATCCGAATAAAATCCAATATATGATTTTAATATTTTTCCTCCAATATTTCAATTGTTTTGGAGAAGTCATATTTTCTCCTCTCATTTATTTTATTTTAATGTGAAATATTTTTCCGGAGAGAAAATAATTAAAACCAAAATCCTCGTTTTATTATTTGATAAAATCAAATATGATAAATCGGGAAAATCCCCAACTCTCTCCGAGGGTCCTTGAGTTGCTTAGGGTTTATCGAGGATTTGCCAAAATGCAATAAAATATGCTATGCAATGATGATCTATGTATAACATTCCAAATTGAAAATTTGGTATGTTACAAACCTACCCCCCTTAAGATGAATCTCGCCCTCGAGATTCGGGTTGGCTAGAAAACAGGTGGGAGTGGTCCTTCCGCAGATCTTCCTCTCGCTCCCAGGTGGCTTCATCTTCCGTGTGGTGACTCCACCGGACTTTGCAAAACTTGATAACCTTACCGCGGGTGACTCGGCTGGCATACTCAAGAATCTTAACTGGTTTCTCCTCATAGGTCAAATCACTTTCCAGCTGAATCGCTTCCAGCGGCACGGTATCTCTCAGCGGTATCTCAGCCATCTCTGCGTGGCACTTCTTCAACTGGGAAACATGAAATACATCATGAACTCCTGACAATCCTTCGGGTAATTCCAGCTTGTAGGCAACTTCTCCCATACGTTCCAAAACTCTGTATGGTCCGATAAAACGGGGCGCTAACTTTCCCTTAACTCCAAAGCGCTTCACTCCTCGAAGTGGTGATACTCGAAGATACACTCTGTCTCCGAGTTCGTGGACTGTATCCTTTCGTTTGGAATCAGCATAACTCTTCTGTCTGGACTGGGCTACCTTGAGCCTATCGCGAATCAACCTCACTTTCTGTTCACACTCCTTAATCAAATCTGGTCCAAACAACTGACGGTCTCCAACTTCGTCCCATAACAACGGTGTTCTACACCTTCTTCCGTACAAAGCTTTGAAAGGGGCCATCTTCAAACTGGTTTGATAACTGTTGTTGTAAGAAAACTCTGCGTATGGCAAATTTTCGTCCCAACTAGATCCATAATCTAGTGCACAAGCTCTCAGCATATCCTCCAAAATCTGATTGACTCTCTCGGTCTGTCCATCGGTCTGTGGGTGAAAGGCTGTACTGAATTCTAGCCTGGTTCCCAATGTTTCATGTAACTGCTTCCAAAACTTCAAGGTAAACTGGGTTCCTCTATCTGATACAATGGTCCTCGGAACTCCATGCAAACATACGATCCTGGTCATGTATATCTTTGCCAACTTAGCACTGGTGTAAGTGGTCTTCACTGGAATGAAATGAGCTACTTTCGTCAAACGGTCGACTACAACCCATATTGAGTCATAGCCTGAACGAGTCCTGGGCAATCCCGTGATGAAATCCATGCCTATTTTATCCCACTTCCATTCGGGTATCGGCAATGGTTGTAGTAATCCTACTGGCTTCTGATGCTCTGCCTTCACTCTCTGACATACATCACAAACTGCTACATACTCCGCAATATCCTTCTTCATTCCGGTCCACTAGAAAGTATTCTTCAAATCCAAGTACATCTTGGTATTTCCTGGGTGAATCGAATACGGTGAATCATGGGCCTCTTGCAAAATCAACTTCCTGATCTCCGGATCATTTGGCACATATACGCGGTCCTCAAACCATAAGGTATCGTGCTCATCCTCATGAAATCCCTTGGCTTTTCCTTTGCTCATCTTCTCCTTTATCTCGTCAATCTCCTTGTCTGTCTTCTGAGCTTCTCTGATCCTTTCCATCAAGGTAGACTGAATCTCCAGTGTCGCTAAATAGCCTCTTGGGACTATCTCCAAACATAGCTCACTAAGGTCCTCGGCTAACTCCTGAGGTAACTCTCCTGTCATGAGGGTGTTGACATGACTCTTGCGGCTCAACGTGTCTGCTACTACGTTAGCCTTTCCTGGGTGATAATGCAATCTCATATCATAGTCCTTAATAAGCTCCAACCATCTCCTCTGTCTGAGATTTAACTCCTTCTGCATGAAAATATACTTCAAACTCTTGTGATCCGTGTACACCTCACAATGGTTTCCGATGAGAAAATGTCTCCATGTCTTCAACGCATGCACCACGGCTGCTAACTCCAAATCATGCGTAGCATAATTCTTCTCATGGGGTTTAAGTTGTCGTGAAGCATATGACACAACTCTTCCTTCCTGCATAAGCACTGCTCCAAGTCCTCGACGAGAAGCGTCGCAATAAACTTCATAATCCTTGCGTTGATCTGGCAGAATCACACTGGTGATGTAACCAATCGTTTCTTCAACTCTTGGAAACTAGCTTCACAATCCTCAGTCCAATTGAATTTGGTGTCCTTTTTCAATAGCTCAGTCATGGGCTTTGCAATTTTTGAGAAATTCTCGATGAATCTCCGGTAGTATCCTGCAAGTCCAAGAAAACTCCGGATCTCTCCAACTGACGTGGGTGATTCCCAACTTGTCACTGTGTCCACTTTGGCAGGGTCTACTGCTATTCCTTCTCCAGAAATAACATGTCCGAGGAATCCAACTTCCTTCAGCCAAAATTCACATTTGCTGAACTTGGCATATAACAGATGTTCTCTGAGTTTCTCAAGTACCAATCGCAAATGCTCCTCATGCTCTTCCTCATTCTAGGAAAAGACTAAAATATCGTCAATGAACACCATGACGAACTTATCCAAAAACTCCATAAACACTTTGTTCATCAGGTTCATGAAATAGGCAGGTGCGTTAGTCAGACCAAATGACATAACGGTATACTCATACAGTCCATATCTGGTGGTAAAAGTCGTCTTAGGTATATCCTGCTCTCGAATCTTTAACTGATGGTATCCTGATCGTAGATCAATCTTGGAAAATACTTTAGCTCCTTGTAGGCGGTCAAACAAATCATTGATCATCGGCAGTGGGTACTTGTTTTTGATGGTCACTTCATTCAATCCACGGTAATCAACAACCATCCTCAACGATCCATCTTTCTTCTCCACTAGAAGTACTGGTGATCCCCAAGGTGACGAACTTGGGCGAATATAGCCTTTATCCAGTAACTCCTTGATCTGCTTCTTGATTTCCTCCAAATCTTTTGCGGGCATCCTGTACGGTCTCTTAGATATTGGCCCTGTGCCTGGCAAAAGTTCGATCAAGAACTCAATGTCTCTATCTGGTGGCATGCCTGGCAACTCTTCTGGAAATACATCCGGGTAATCCTTCACCACTGTTACTTCCTCCTGTACAACTCCTGATAAGGAATTCACTTGAGTCCTCTTCGGCATATGCCGGGATACATACTTGATCCTTCTTCCTTCTGGGGTGGTAAGCAAAATCGACTTACTGGCGCAATCGATGTTTCCTCCATACATCGATAGCCAATCCATTCCCAAAATCACATCCAAACCTTGTGACTCCAAAATTATTAGGTCTGAGGGGAAAACATGCCTACCTATGGCCAATGGCATCTGAAAACATCCTTGGCTTGCCATATACTCTGCTCCTGGCGAGGTTACTAGCATAGGTGTTCTGAGAACTTTGGTGGGCAACTTAAACTTATCCACAAATCCCCTTGATATGTATGAATGCGATGCACCAGTATCAAAAAGAACGATTGCAGTAAATGACTTAACCAAAAACTTACCTATTACTGCATCAGGCTGTGCTTCAACCTCTTCCACGCTCACGTGGTTCACATGTCCTTTGTTGAACGGGTTTGGCTTCTTCCCAGAGCTTCCATTGCCATTACCATTCTGGGCTTCAGGACAATCAGTTGCATAGTGTCCAGTCTTCTGGCACTTGAAACAAGTAACGTGACTTAGATCCCTCTTGGCTGGGGTAGATGGGTTGGTGCGGTTCTATCCGTTGCTTCCTCCATTCCCATTACCATTCTTGGAGCCATTATGGTTGTGCGAACTACCTCCTCCATGGGTATGCTGAAACTGTCCTCCCGGTTTCGAGGCAAATCGTGGCTTCTGTTGAGCTCCAGAGTTATACTTCCCTTGTCCATAGTTCCTCTTACGGGTTTCAATCTGCTGTTGCTTCCCTTCAATCATGAGAGCTCTATCTACCAACTCCTGGTAGTTGTTGAAGGTTGCTACCATCAACTACATGCTCAGTTCATCATTCGGTCCTTCCAAAAACTTCTCCTGCTGAAACATGAGCTGTACGGAAAGCTTGCTGAAACTGGTCCCATGTGACAGTGTCAATAGGGTGTGTGGCTTTGTAATTCTCCCACCATGATGCTGCGGGTCCATCAAGCTGATGTGCGGCAAAATGCACTCTTTTCGCATCTGTGCATCCTGCAGTGGTCAACTCCCTTCCAACTTTGCGGAGCCAATCATCTGCAACAATCGGCTCGGTGCTACTGGAAAACACCGGCGGGTTTAGCCTCAAGAAACGGGCTAAGTGATCAATAGGTGGAGGTGGTGGTGGGTTGTTGTTGTTGTTGTTGTTGTTGCCTTGGTTCTGTACTAACACTTGCATCAGGGCATTCTGTTGCTGAATCAACTGGGTGATCTCTGGTGGGAAAACAAATCCGGTGTCGCGTCTCGGAGGCATCTAACGGGTTAGAAAAGATGAGAGTTAAGAATAGAATGAGGCCTAGAGGGAAAACACTACCCATATGCTCATGAGTCAAACACAATCAATATCACTCAATCAATTCAAACAAGGCATACAATCGATCTAACTAACGTTACAAAGTGCTTGAACTATACTATTAAATGGGGAAAAACTACTACTGATATGGTGGTCTACTAGAAATTCTAATCAGTTGAAGACTCCATGATGTCTGCTCCAGCTTCATCAACAAAGTCATCTTCACTTGGTTCCCAGTCGGTGTCGTCGATGATGATGTAGTTATCCGGGCAAGTGCATTCGTCATCTTCTGCTTTTGGCACTGGATTTCCCATGAATACTCCAATCTTCTTCTCCAGGTCGTCATTCTTCCCTACTAAAGCGACGATTTCCTCCAAATAATCCTCGCGTGTAGCCTTGAGTTCTTTCTCCAGCTCCTTGATCTTCGTCAACGCCTTCTTCAGCTCTTCCTTGTCTGAGCACATCTGGTTCTCCTGGCGACAAATATGTTGGTTTTGCTCCTGGATGAAAGCTGCAATTGATCCATCCTTCTTGGTTCTGATCATCTCCAATTGCTCGTTTCGGCGTCCACAAATCTGATAAATTGTATCCTTAAGCTCCCTGTGGTAGACTTCTCCAATGCGTCCCATAGCGATGTGGGCGGCCATGCTCTTCCCCAAACTCCAGGTTGGTGCTTCGAAAACCAATCTTATGGGTTCAGTAACTGGCACAAAAGTCCTTCCTGGAATGTGAACTTGAATCTTCCAGCTCTCCTCTTCGGGTAATGTGGCATTGTAGGTTCCGGTGATGATTGGTATTCCTATGTTCAAGTACTTAGTGACTTCCTTCAAGTGTCGTCCAAAAGGCGTGTCTTCATCTGGTTGCATGAACTTGCTCCTTGCATCCGCCATTCCTAAAAGAGTAGAAAGTGGAGAGGGGTCATAAATGAGAAGAGAGAAGTTTTCTAGGGCTTAAGCTTAGTGGTCGTGTCCTACAGTCAGCGTGTGCTCTGATACCACCTTTGTAGCGACCAGACCTCAAATAGTCTGTGCTGCAGTGCACCAGTGTCATCCCTGGATCAGTAATGCTGACACGCACAGTACAAATGGAGGATTTATAACAGAGTAGCAATCACACACTTATTACATCGAATATCTCCAAAGAGAATAAGTATGATAAATATGGCTTAAGGCCATCTAAAAACGATAACAACGGAAGACTTGGAAGATAAGTGAGTCCATCAACTCCAACGGCATCACTGAGTATAAGACCATGACCTAAGGCACCTTACTCGTCGTCTGAAAAGTCTGCAACATGAAACGTTGCAGCCCGAAAACGGGTCAGCACATAGAATATGCTGGCAAAATAACACATAGAGAATAATGAACATAATAATGCTATACTACATGCATATATGGCTGGTGGAAAGCTCTATGGTTACAGTTTTGCGAAAAGCCAATTTTTCCCTACTGCAAAGGAATAAATTTTATTTAACTATCATGGTGGTTGTTGAACATTGAGATGGTTGACAGCATCTCAATCCCAATTAAGTGTCATCATTAACCCAACAAAATTAATTATAAGTAACATGATGATGAGATTCACATGATAATCCAGGTACTAGATACTCAAGTTGTCCATAACCGGGGACACGGCTAACCATGATTAGTTTGTACACTCTGCAGAGGTTTGCGCACTTTTCCCCACAAGACTCGATCGCCTCCGCTTGATTCTCGCACTGCATGATGTTTGAGAAACGGATGACCGAGACACAGTCTTTCAGAAACAATCACTCTTTACTCCGGATGGACAGTTACACCTACTTTCCCCTACATCTGCTAGCCCACCTCTTCAAGAGATCATGTAACCTACTTAACTATGCTAGAGCCCATAATAGCTTGTGGCTGCACACGGAAGTTTCTAGCATGAATAATCTTATGATCCCTTTGAGCCTGGGTGGCGGTCCTTATACAAACAGACAACACTGGGTTCTCCAGGTGCCTCAATCCACCCAGATGTGAGTTTTAGTTGCCACCTTAAGTAAACCATTATTAACAATCTCACATCTGTCATGAATTTCACTCAAACCCAATCCACGTCTACGAGCATAGCATGGCAATATAATAGCAACGTAGAAGTAACTCCCAAGGGTTTGATAAATAAAACAGGTAATAGGTACTACCTCAACTACTTCCCAATACCCACAATTTAATTAGATAGTAACCATGCAATGTTTGAGGATTGATCTAATGCAATAAAAACTGGGTATGGAAAGGTATGATCAAAGTGTTACTTGCCTTGCTGATGATCCGCAAAACCTAGCGATTCGAAGTAACAAGCGGCACACTCCGGGTACTCTATCGCAAACAAACAAGCAAACAATAAGTACTCATCCAATGCACAGGTAAAACTCGAATGAAAGATCCAACCAGAAAGTTCAACTTAAGAACTCCGGTTTGCAAAAAGAATCAACTCGAACGAAGCAACGAAAGTCAAACGGCGAAAGAAACAAGCTTCGTTTACTAATCTGGATCTAGGTCAAATTTTACAGTAGCAAAACTTGTTTGAGTAGGTTAAACGGAAAGTGAATTTCGAGACGAAACTCTAGGCTCTTGAATCGCCCGATTCCGATAAACGAGCGAAAAGTTAAACAAAAACGAAGATCCGATCAGAAATCGAGATCTGGAATAATCGCGGAAAAATCTGACGAACGGTTAAAGAACGGACGTTCGTTAACAGAGAAAATCCGACGAACACGTTCGTTAAAACGAACGGGTCGGTGAACGTTCACTAAACAATAAAACCGAAGAAAATAAACCGATCTACGGTTTAAAAAAACGAACAATTTTTTTTCTTTTCTTAGAAAA
>NC_057802.1:309606727-309692300 GCF_018294505.1 Triticum aestivum
CGGCGCTGGCGTACGCGCGGAGGAGACGGCGCGGCTGGGCCGGCCGCTCGGCTGGGCCTCGGCCCGGTCGGGCGCGGCGCGTTTTTTTAAACATTCCACCGAAAAAATCACAGAAAAATAAATAAAAATCCAAAAAAGATAAAACAAATTTTCCCCGTCTAGTAAAATTAATTAGAACAAGGTGAACATTTTTTTCACACAAAAATGCAGTTTTGAAAACGTGCAATTTTTTTTAATGCAATTAAAATTGCAAATAAAATCCAATATATGATTTTAATATTTTTCCTCCAATATTTCAATTGTTTTGGAGAAGTCATATTTTCTCCTCTCATTTATTTTATTTTAATGTGAAATATTTTTCCGGAGAGAAAATAATTAAAACCAAAATCCTCGTTTTATTATTTGATAAAATCAAATATGATAAATCGGGAAAATCCCCAACTCTCTCCGAGGGTCCTTGAGTTGCTTAGGGTTTATCGAGGATTTGCCAAAATGCAATAAAATATGCTATGCAATGATGATCTATGTATAACATTCCAAATTGAAAATTTGGGATGTTACAAAGACATATATCAAGTGTTCTCAAATCCATAGAAGTATTCAATCCGATAAAACGAAATCTCAAAGGGAAAACTCAATTCACAACAAGATAGAGAGGGGAAAACACCATATGATCTGACTATATTAACAAAGCCCGCGATACATAAAGATCATGACATCTCAAGAACACGAGAGAGAGAGAGATAGATTAAACACATAGCTACTGGTACAAACCCTCGGCTCCGAGGGTGGACTACTCCCTCCTCATCATGGTGGCCGCTGGGATGATGAAGATGGCCATCGGTGATGATTTCCCCCACCGGCAGGGTGCCGAAACGGGCTCCCGGTTGGTTTTTCATGGCTACAGAGGCTTGCAGCGGCGGAACTTCCGATCTAGGGTTACCACGAGGGTTTTTGGAATATTTGGGAATTTATAGGGTGAAGAGGCGATGCGGGAGGGCACCGAGGTGGGCACAAAACACCTGGGCGCCCCTGGGCCCCCAGGCGCGCCCTGGTGGGTTGTGCTCCCCTCGAAGCTCCCCTCTGGTACTTCTTTGGCCCACCGGGTGTCTTTTGGTCCTGAAAAAGTCTCCAAAAAATTACGCTGCGTTTGGACTCCATTTGGTATTGATTTTCTACGATGTAAAAAACAAGCAAAAAACAGCAACTAGCACTGGGCACTATGTCAATAGGTTAGTCCCAGAAAATGATATAAAGTTGCTATAAAATGATTGTAGAACATCCAAGAATGGTAATATAACAGCATGAATAAATTGTAGATACGTTGGAGATGTATCAGAGTGTTGAACCCAACGAGGAGCAGAAGGAAATGATACGCGGTTTTCAGCAAGGTATTTTCTGCAAACACTGAAATTATGGGTAACAGGTAGTTTGATAGCAACATAATTGGTAATGAGCAAGTAATAGTAATGGTAACAAAAGTGTAGCAAGGTAGCCCAATCCTTTTGTGGCAAAGGACAGGACGAAACGTCTCTTATAATAAGTAAAACGTTCTCGAGGACACACATGAATTTTATCTAGTCACTTTCATCATGTTGGTTTGATTCGCGTTCGCTAGTTTGATAATTTGATGTGTGGGTGGACCAGTGCTTGGGTATTGTTCTTACTTGAACAGGCCTCCCACTTATGATTAACCCCCCTCGCAAGCATCCGGAACTACGAAAGAAGAATTAAGATAAAATCTAACTAGCATTGAACATATGGATCCAAATCAGCCCCTTACGGAATAGTGCATAAACTAGGGTTTAAGCTTCTGTCACTCTAGCAACCCGTCATCTAATAAATACTCCACAATGCATTCCCTTAGGCCCAAAGATGGTGAAGTGTCATGTAGTCGACGTCCACATAACACCACTCAGGGAATCACAACATACATACCATCAAAATAACGAACGAATATCAAGTTCACATGATTACTTGCAACGTAACTTCTCCCGTGTCCTCAAGAACAAAAGTAGATACTCACACAACATATTCGTGCTCAAGATCAGAGGAGTAATAAATATCATAATGGATCTAAACATTTAATCTTCCACCAAATAAAGCGGCTAGCATCAACTACAAGATGTAATCAACACTACTAGTCACCCACAGGTACCAATCTGAGGTTTTGATACAAAGATTGAACACAAGAGATGAACTAGGGCTTGAGATGAGATGGTGGTGCTGAAGATGTTGATGAAGATTGGCCTCCCAAAGATGAGAGGGTTGTTGCTGATGACAATGGCTTTGATTTCCCCCTCCCGGAGGGAATTTCCCCCAACGGAATCACTCCAACGGAGGGCCAAAGTGCTCCTGCCCAAGTTCCGCCTCGAGACGGGGGCGCTCCATCCCGACAGTTCTCTCCTTATTTTTTTCTAGGTCAAAAGACCTTATGTACCAGAAGATGGGCATCGAAGGTGGGCCAGGGGCCCCACTACCCACCAGGGCGCGCCAGAGGGGGAGGCACGCCCTGGTGCCTTGTGGTCCCCTGGGTGACCCCTCCGGTAGTTCTTTTCTCCAATATTTTTTATATAGTCCAAAATAATTCTCTGTAAAATTTCACCTCATTCGGAGATGTGCAGAATAGGTATCTCTGATGTAGCTTTTTCAGGTCCAGAATTCCAGTTGCCGGTATTCTTCCTCTTTGTGTAAACCTTGCATATTATGAGAGAAAAGGCATTAGAATTACTCCATAATGTATTATAATGGATAAAAACACTATAAATACCAGTAGGAAAACATGATGCAAAATGTACGCATCAACCCCCTCATGCTTAGACCTCGCTTGTCCTCAAGCGAAAATCGATATCGATAATCATGTCCACATGTTTATAGAGAGAGAGAGAGAGGTGTCGATAAAAACAAAATACGGACATAGTAGCATCATGGTCATTATTATAACAACAATAAACTTTATCATATAGCTTCTTATGAGCAAGTAACAATTCATCACAACATCGTAGTACAAAGCATAAACTTTCTTGAATACTAATAAACTATGTTCTCAGTCAACAATGCAATTGAAATTCATCATATTTTCAGGAAGGGTCTCATGTCGGAGCCTTTTGGCAAGTCCACATACTCAACCATCATTTAGTATTCTATGATTGCTAATACTCACATCATACATATGGAGCAAAAAGTTTCAGCCAGACACAAAGAAAGATAGGGGCTTATAATTTTGCCTCCCAACACACTCACCTCGAGGGTGATGTCAACAATAATAACACATGATCACTCACATCCAACTGGATATATGTGCCTAGATCTTTCCCCACCACATGATGCTTACAAAAGAGAAAAATGAAAGGAATAGAGGAGAACACTTTGACTCTTGCATAAAAATTAAATACATAAAAGTAAAAGATAGGCCCATTGCAGAGGGAAGCTGGGGTTGTCATGCACTTTTATTTTTGGATGCACATTCTCCTAAAGCAAAAGAACGTCATGTTATATTGCCCCTTATGATAGCAATCTTTATTATGGAGACTGTCACTTTTATTCCTTTGCCATCACAAGTTCTTACAATGCTTATTTCCCCTACACCAAAAGATCAAGCATATTTAGAAGCAATTTTTATTGCCTTATGGACCGATGACAACTTACTTGAAGGATCTTACTGAATCCATGTGTAGTATGGTGGACTCTCAAAACATGAATTTTGGGTTTAAGGTTTTTGGATGCACAAGTAGTATCTCGACTTAGTGAGGATTTTTTGCTAGCAAAGATATTGGGCACGCACCACATGTTGGAGGATCCATGACAATATAACTTCTATGTGAATATGAACAAACATAAATCATTACGTTGTCTTCCTTGTCCAACGCCAACAATTTGCCATAAAATATTTAATGGGGGCTCACAATCATAAAAGATGTCCAAGATAGTTTATTTGCATGTGAATCTTCTCTTCCCTTATTAATTCTCTGATGAATTGCATCATTGACCAATGCTATCTTTGTCAACTTTTAATAAATTTTACCACTTTACTTTTCCTTATGTAATGTCATTACTTTCCATAAGATTAGCATATGATCTTTTTCATTATTTCCTTTATCTTGGTTGAAACCAGAAAGTAAAGAAGAAAAAACTCAAACTAAACTTTATCATATAACTCTCACTCGATTACATAGATAGATAGATCATGAAACTAACACTCGAAAATAGATCATACTAAAGTTTTATTAATTTAAATCATGAAATAACTAAGGATCGAACTAAGATAGGTAAAGGTAATAAAAGTGATGGTGATACGGTACCAGGGCATCTCCCCAAGCTTGGCACAAGCCAAGGGGAGTGCCCATACCCATGTGCTTAAGTCTCCTTCTTTGGTGATGGTGGTGGTGACGAGGTAGTAGCAAACTTATCCTCCGGCTTCAATGGTAGTGGTTCACCATCATAAGAGGATGCAGGAGTCTCCCGAGTCCTGAAACTGGCAGCTAAACTCATACTTTTAAATCTCGCTTCATACTCAGAAACTTGATTTTGAAGATCATAGATTTGGCTTTGCAGAAAATTGATTTGCTCGTTGAAGGTGAAGACGATGTCCTTCATAGACCGGCCATCCACCTTGTGATCATGGGTGAATTCCGTGATCATGGAGTTATTGGCACTGAGTCCATGCTCCACCATCCCTTGGAACTTGAAGATATCTTGCCCCACCGCCTCGAGCCTGGCCTCCACGCTTCCCGTCCTCTTGGGCCCCTGAACGTCCCGGATGTGGAGCACCCCCTCACACATCTCAATGGCTTAATGGTGCTTCATCACCTCCGACAAGTAAGGGTTGATGACCTTCTCGAAGAACTTGTACTTGGAGGGGTTTGGTGAAGCCATGGCAATCTAGATCTGATAGAAAAACAACAAGAAATAAGAACAGAGGATATTTCCGTGATGCGGTGGTCAATACGCCCGAGGGAGTATGTAAAGAATTATTTTTTCTTGGGAAACAAGCATGCTACAGGAAATCGGAGTCGGGAAGGTGCCTGAGGGGCCCACTACCCACCAGGGCGCGCTAGGTGGGGCAGGCGCGCCCTGGTGCCTTGTGGGCACCTAGGTTGCCTTCCCGGTTGTTTCTTATTTTTTAATTTTTCCAATATTCCAAAACTGACAAAGAATATTTTTGCGGAATTTTTGGAGTCCGTTTACTTACCGTATCATGTACCTCTTCCTTTTCAGGGTTCTGGAGTGTTTTGGAAGGTCTCCTTTATGTATTCCTCTGGTGTCTAGGTTCGAATAATGTTAGTTTCGACATTAATAGGTGTACCTAAAATATAGTGCTTAATTCTTTGTCCATTGACCACCTTCAGGCAAGTGCCTTCGGCATTATTGATCTTAATAGCTCCAGAACGATAAAATTCTTCGATGATATATGGCCCTTCCCATTTGGAGAGAAGTTTACCTTCAAAAAAACTAAAATGAGAACTATACAATAGAACATATTCACCAACTTTGAATTCCCGCTTTTGGATTCTTTTATCATGCCATCTCTTAACTCTTTCTTTGAATAGCTTGGCATTTTCATAGGCTTGGGTTCTCCATTCATCTAGTGAGCTAATATCAAATAACCTCTTTTCATCGGAAAGTTTGAAGTCATAATTGAGTTCTATAATTTCCCAATATTCTTTATGTTCTAACTCAAGAGGAGAATGGCAAGATTTTCCATAAACCATTTTATATGGAGAAATACCCATAGGATTTTTATAAGCTGTTCTATAAGCCCAAAGTGGATCATCTAATTTCTTAGACCAATTCTTTCGGGACCTATTTGTTGGAAATATGCCCTAGAGGCAATAATGAAATAGTTATTATTATATTTCCTTGTTCATGATAATTGTCTATTGTTCATGCTATAATTGTATTAACCGCAAACCGTAATACATGTGTGAATACATAGACCACAACATGTCCCTAGTGAGCCTCTAGTTGACTAGCTCATTGATCAATAGATGGTTGTGGTTTCCTGACCATGGACATTGGATGTCGTTGATAACATGATCACATCATTAGGAGAATGATGTGATGGACAAGACCCAATCCTAAGCATAGCACAAGATCGTGTAGTTCGTTTGCTAGAGCTTTCCTAATGTCAAGTATCATTTCCTTAGACCATGAGATTGTGCAACTCCCGGATACCGTAGGAATGCTTTGGGTGTATCAAACTTCACAACGTAACTAGGTGGCTATAAAGGTGCACTACAGGTATTTCTGAATGTGTCTGTTGGGTTGGCACGAATCGAGACTGGGATCTTTCACTCTGTATGACGGAGAGGTATCTTTGGGCCCACTCGGTAGTGCATCATCATAATGATCTCAATGTGACTAAGGAGTTAGCCACGGGATCATGCATTACGGAACGAGTAAAGAGACTTGCCGGTAACGAGATTGAACTAGGTATGGGAATACCGACGATCGAATCTCGAGCAAGTAACATACCGATGGACAAAGGGAATTGTATACGGGATTGATTGAATCCCCGACATCGTGGTTCATCCAACGAGATCATCGTGGAACATGTGGGAGCCAATATGGGTATCCAGATCCTGCTGTTGGTTATTGGCCGGAGAGATGTCTCGGTCATGTCTGCATGGTTCCCGAACCCGTAGGGTCTACACACTTAAGGTTCGGTGACGCTAGAGTTGTTATGGGAAATAGTATGTGGTTACCAAAGGTTGTTTGGAGTCCCGGATGAGATCCCGGACATCACGAGGAGTTCCGGAATGGTCCGCAGGTGAAGATTTATATATGGGAAGTCCAGTTTCAGTCGCTGGAATGGTTTCGGGGGTTATCGGTATTGTATCGGGGCCACCGAAAGGTGTCCGGGGGTCCATCGGGTGGGGCCACCTGCCCCAGAGGACTTAATGGGCTGAATATGGGAGGGAACCAGCCCCCTAGTGGGCTGGTGCGCCCCCAAGGGCCCAAGGCGCCTAGGGTTGGAAACCCTAGGGGAGGGGGCGCCTCCCACGTTGCTGCTTGGGGGGCAAGTCTCCCCCTCCTGGCCGCCGCCCCCCTCTAGATGCATCTAGGGGGGCCGGCCCCCTCTTCCCTTCCCCCTATAAATAGTGGGAGGGTGGGAGGGCAGCCGCACCCCTTCCCTGGCGCAGCCCCTCCCTCCTCCAACACCACCACCTCCTCCTCCTCCTCCTCCTCCTCCTCCTCCTCCTCCTCCGTAGTGCTTGGCGAAGCCCTGCCGGAGAAACGCAAGCTCCACCACCACGCCGTCGTGTTGCCGGAGCTCTCCCTCAACTTCTCCTCTCCCCTTGCTAGATCAAGAAGGAGGAGACATCCCCGGGCTGTACATGTGTTGAACGCGGAGGCGTCGTCCGTTCGGCTGTAACATCCCAAAATTCTAAATTTTGGAAATGTTATATTAATTAGGTTATAATGATTGCTTGAGTGATTTGTTGTGTGAAATTGAGTGGAATCTGAAACTTTTTCTTTTTGAAAGTTGAATGAGAGGGAATGAAATGACTTTCCCAAAACTTTCACGTTGCATTTATGATCTCCATGAATTCAAGATTCATTTCATCACAAAACCCTAGAGTGAAGATGATATGACTTCTTCCATTTAATTAAATGAAAAAGGGTTTTTGAAAAGGTTTGAATTCCATTTGAAAATATTTCAAATTCAGAAACTTTATGCAACTTAATGAATTTCATGAGAGAAGATAAAATGACTTCTTCAAATGCTAA
Source organism: Triticum aestivum (assembly GCF_018294505.1). Classification (NCBI taxonomy): domain Eukaryota; kingdom Viridiplantae; phylum Streptophyta; class Magnoliopsida; order Poales; family Poaceae; genus Triticum; species Triticum aestivum. Next base: position 309,614,459 of record NC_057802.1, read on the forward strand.
GAAAGAGAGTTGGAAGTTTCAAAGAATCAAATTGAAAGTCCTTTTGTAGTTATTTTGAAACCCAGTTTCAATTGGGAGTTATTTGGTTTTTATTCAAATTAGTTTTCTCTAAAAATAAAATATATGGAAAATAGGGTAAAATGATTCCCTACACTATAAAATGGAGAAGAATGAGTTTGAAATCATTTTAGTATTTTAAAATATTTGTATTTGGTTTTTAAATGAATCAGCAGCACAGTTTGCTTTATTTAATTTTTTTGTGGACCTTATTTGCCGCTGAAAATATGTTCATATTTTAGGAAATCTTTTTTCTAAACATTTTGGTATATAATATGCCTATATTATATTTTTATTTTCATTTTCTTTTGTTATGTCTGTGTCTTAAAAAAGGAGCCACCGACCGCGCCAGGCCTGGCCACCTGGCCCAGCCCCGCAGCGGCCTGCACCGCGCGGAACCGCCTCTGCCTCACTCGCAGCTCCCTCGCGCGGACGCCGCTTTGCCAGCCGCCGACAGGTGGACCCCACCTATCAGCTTCTTCCTCCCCAAGCCAAGCCAGACTCCTCCGCGCGTACGCTTCGCCGGCCAACGTCGTGCCCGTCCCGGTCACCTCCCCTAGCGCTACCCCTCCTCCACGCCTCCCTCCTATAAATACCCGAGGCTCCAGACCCGTTTTCGCCTCGAAATGCAGCCGCCCTCGCCTCCCCACGCCCCGCGCGAACTCACCGGAGTTTGTGAGATCCGCCGAGCTTCGCCACCACGCACCGCGCCGTTCCGACGCCGTAGCTGAGCGCGGATGCCGCCATCGCCTTCCCCTCGTCACGCCGCGCCTCCCCGTGGTTTCGCCTTAGCCGGAGGACCTCCAGAGAGGCCGCCTCGACCATAACTGAAGCCGTCGCTGCCGTCTTCTTCGCCGCCGACGACCGCCGCCGCCGCGGTAAGCCACCGGCCACTCTCGTCCATCCGATCTCCCTCCTACGGTGGAGATTAGATTAGGATTTGTTTTTTCCTCAACTGTTCTTCTCTAAATTGCGAACGCTTGCTAGTTTAGCCTATGTAGCGAACGAATTTTATCGCTTATGCTTTTGTAGCGGACATTCGTCCGTTAGTTTCTGTCTCGTAGTCAAGGACCTAGATGCAATTATTTTTCTTACAGATTAGCCCCTGATTTTCAAACCCTCATAACTTTTCGACCGTTTGATCAAATTCAGTGAAACCAACACCAAATTCTTCGTCATGATCTCAACTATCCAGAGAACTTATTAAATCAACTTTTTGAAATTTTAAAATTAGAACTAGATCAGATTTGAATTTAAACTTGTTTTGGCTATAAGTTGAGTTTTATAACTCCGATTTAATTGATTTTTTTTTGCAAATCGTAGTTCTCGGCACGTACTATCTATAAAGGTCAAAATCACCAAATTGTGCTACTGTTAAAAATATGTTTCTGTCTAGAAGCTTTATTTGTAGGTTTTGACATTTTCTGAAATATTTTGTGCATTCTTTTGGATCTTTGAGTGATTGCTTATGTGTGGTTATAGTTGCTTGCTCACGATAGATTGATCGGAGTGTGACGAGTAGAACTATCAGAAATTATGAGTGCGAAGAATCTTCATCAACAGTACAAGGCAAGTTCACACTTTGATCATACTCTTCCTATACCCAGTTTTACATGCATTAGATACACCCCTCAAAATTTGCATGTGTAGGATTTGGGTACATGTGGTTTTGCTATGTAGTTCATGAGGTAGGAACCTATGATCCTTGAAACACCCCGGGAATATACGTTATGCTCATAAATTGCTTAGCCATGCTCGTAGACGGGGATTGGTATGTGAGATTCATGCATGTTGCGAGAGATAATAATTAAGGGTAACTTAAGGTGGCAACATTAACACACATCTTGGTGGAATGGTTGGGGCACCCTGGAGAAACCAGTGGCTTGCCCGGGCACCTGGAGAAACCAGTGCTTGCCCAAGGGGATCCCGGAGTACCCGTGTGATTACCCTATGGAATGCCACCCAAGCTCAAAGGGATCATACGATATTTCATGCCTAGACGCTTCCGTGTGCAGCCACAAGCTAATATGGGCTCTGGCATAAATGAGTAAGTTGCGGGAAACCTTTCCATGATAGGCTAGCAGATGTAGGGGATTGTAGGTGTACCGACCTATCTATCGGTTAAGGGGACCTCTTCGGAAAGACTATGTCTCGATCATCTGGTTCTCAAACATTAGGCAGTGCGAGGAATTCAACGGAGGAGATCGAGTCTTGTGGGGAAAAGTGTGCAAACCTCTGCAGAGTGTACAAACTAATCATGATTAGCGGTGTCCCCGGTCATGGAGAACTTGAGTATCTAGAAGTGAATTATTGGTTGATCTCATCACTCTATTTAATTAATGAATTGGGTTATTATTATTAAATCGGTAATTTTGGTGGTTGAGTTGGAGGAACCTTCTCAATAATGGCATAAACTTGGTAGTAAAATAAAAATGTATTCCTTTGTTGTAGGGAAAAATTAGCTTTATGCAAAATTAAACTTAGAGCCTCCACCAGGCAAATATGCATATAGAGATAGATATTTTCATTATTATTCTGTGGTGTGAAATTGCTAGTACATTCATTGTACTGACCAACACGGCTGCAACGTCTCATGTTGCAGGAATCTTATGATGAGTAAGTGATACGTTAGGGTTATGATGTCTACACTCAACTTTGCCGTTGGTGTTGTTGGGACTCCACAATTTTGATGTTACTTCTGCTATATGGACTGAGGTAATAGTATTTACGTTACTTTTCTACATGTGATTGCACTCTGTTATAAATCCTCGAGTACTGTGTGTGTCAGCATACCGATCCAGGGATGACACTTAATCACAGAGACTTGATCCATTTGGGTCGGGTCGTTACAAGATGGTAACATAGCACATGATGACTGTCGGACGTGACCCCTAGAAACTGGCAAGCCCATAGGAAAGGATTTCTGTAAAACTTTATTTTCAGAAGACATCCCTTAACTCTCATCTTTTCTAAGCTTTACCAAGTATTTCCTCTCACCTCGAGTAGTTAGACTATACCCCTTTCCCCATTTGACCACACGAAGATTCGACTAATAAGACCACTCTAAGAAGTACAAGATATCGGATAACTAAGACCACTTCGGAATAAAGAGGATTTTACTGTGCATTAGGAGTGTTGAAGCTACAACAGTTGAATACTCCGAAGACTTGAAGAGTTTGACGACTTAGAAGATTTATTGACCTTTAGAAGACCAAACCCCTGTTATATACTTATGTTAGATGCGACGATTTTGAGCTGTCATTTGTTTGATGTTTTTCCGACGGCCACACAAAACAAAACCGTCTTTCAAAACTATTGTTTGTACTATGTGTATCCCTCTAAATTTCTCTTATCTCACCCCAAAACCCCTGGACCCAATAGATGATGAATGGAGATGAACTCATATTTTCTGGATCAAGGACTCAAATGGAGACGGACCAATGGATTCAGAACATGGAAAATCACATGAAGAATAATGCTACAGCCGGAAAGGATAGGGTCCAACTATTGGGGAACGTAGTATTTCAAAAAATTTACCTACGATCACGCAAGATCTATCTAGGAGATGCATAGCAACAAGCGGGGAGAGTGTGTCCACGTACCCTCGTAGACCGAAAGCAGAAGCGTTTAGTAACGCGGTTGATGTAGTCAAACGCCTTCGCGATCCAACCGATCCAAGTATCGAACATACGGCACCTCCGTGATCAGCACACGTTCAGCTCGATGACGTCCCTCAAACTCTTGATCCAGTTGAGGCCGAGGGAGAATTCCGTCAGCACGACAGCGTGGCGATGGTGATGATGAAGTTATCGGCGCAGGGCTTCGCCTAAGCACTACGACGATATGACCAAGGTGTGTAACTGTGGAGGGGGGCACCGCACACGGTTAAGAGAAACTTGTGTGTTCTAGGGTGCCCCTGCCCCCGGAGTCCTAGTAGGTTTCCACCTAAGGAAGAGGGGGAAGAAGGAAGGGAGAGATGGAAGGGAAGGAAAGGGGGGCGCCGCCCCCTTCCCCTAGTCCAATTCGGACCCAGGGGGGCACGACCAGCCCCTTGTGGCCCTTCCTCTCGTCCCATTAGTTCCCCCGGAGGGTTCCGATAACCCTCCGGCACTCCGATAATTATTTGGTACCTTTCGGAACTCATCCGGTGTCCAAATAACATCGTCCAATATATCAATCTTTATGTCTCGACCATTTCGAGACCCCTCCTCATGTCCGTGATCTCATCCGGGACTCCAAACAAACTTCGGTTCATCAAAACACATAACTCATAATACAAATCGTCATCGAACGTTAAGCGTGCAGACCCTATGGGTTCGAGAACTATGTAGACATGACCGAGACACATCTCCGGTCAATAACCAATAGCGGAACCTGGATGGTCAATTTGGTTCCTACATATTCTACGAAGATCTTTTATCGGTCAAACCGCATAACAACATACGTTGTTCCCTTTGTCATTGGTATATTACTTGCCCGAGATTCGATCGTCGGTATCATCATACCTAGTTCAATCTCGTTACCGGCAAGTCTCTTTACTCATTCCGTAATGCATCATCCCGTGACTAACTCATTAGTCACACTGCTTGCAAGGATCATACTGATGTGCATTACCGAGAGGGCACAGAGATACCTCTCCGATACATGGAGTGAGAAATCCTAATCTCGATCTATGCCAACTCAACAAACACCATCGGAGACACCTGTAGAGCATCTTTATAATCACCCAGTTACGTTGTGACGTTTGATAGCACACAAGGTGTTCCTCCCGTATTCAGGAGTTGCATAATCTCATAGTCCGAGGAACATGTATAAGTCATGAAGAAAGCAACATCAGAAAAACTAAACGATCATTATGCTAAGCTAACGGATGGGTCTTATCCATCACATCATTCTCTAATGATGTGATCCCGTTCATCAAATGATAGCGCATGTCTATGGCTAGGAAACTTAACCATCTTTGATTAACGAGCTATTTAAGTAGAGGCATACTAGGGACACTCTGTTTGTCTATATATCCACACATGTACTAAGTTTCCGGTTAATACAATTCTGGCAAGAATAATAAACATTTATCATGATATAAGGAAATATAAATAACAACTTTATTATTGCCTCTAGGGCATATTTCCTTCAGTCTCCCACTTGCACCGGAGTCAATAATCTAGATTACAAAGTAATGATTCTAACACCCATGGAGTCTTGGTGCTGATCATGTTTTGCTCGTGAGAGAGGCTTAGTCAACGGGTCTGCAACATTTAGATCCGTATGTATCTTGCAAATCTCTATGTCTCCCTCCTTGACTTGATCGCAGACGGAATTGAAGCGTCTCTTGATGTGCTTGGTTCTCTTGTGAAATCTGGATTCCTTTGCCAAGACAATTGCACCAGTATTGTCACAAAAGATTTTCATTGGACTCGATGCACTTGGTATTACACCTAGATCGGATATGAACTCCTTCATCCAGAATCCTTCATTTGCTGCTTCCGTAGCAGCTATGTATTCTGCTTCACACGTAGATCCCGCCATGACGCTCTGCTTGGAACTGCACTAACTAACAGCTCCACCATTCAATATAAATACGTATCCGGTTTGTGACTTAGAGTCATCTGGATCAGTGTTAAAGCTTGCATCGACGTAACCGTTTTCGACGAGCTCTTTGTCACCTCCATAAACGAGAAAGATATCCTTAGTCCTTTTTCAGGTATTTCAGAATGTTCTTGACCACTGCCCAGTGATCCACTCCTGGATTACTTTGGTACCTCCCTGCTAAACTAATAGCAAGGCACACATCTGGTCTGGTACACAGCATTGCATACATGATAGAACCTATGGCTGAGGCATAGGGAATGACTTTCATTTTCTCTCTATCTTCTGAAGTGGTCGGGCATTGAGTCTGACTCAAATTCATACCTTGTAACATAGGCAAGAGCCCTTTCTTTGACTGATCCATTTTGAACTTCTTCAAAACTTTATCAAGGTATGTGTTTTGTGAAAGTCCAATTAAGCGTCTTGATCTATCTCTATAGATCTTGATGCCCAATATATAAGCAGCTTCACCGAGGTCTTTCATTGGAAAATTCTTATTCAAGTATCCTTTTATGCTATTCAAAAACTCTGTATCATTTCCGATCAATAATATATCATCCACATATAATATTAGAAATGCTACAAAGCTCCCACTCACTTTCTTGTAAATACAGGCTTCTCCAAAAGTCTGTATAAAGCCATATGCTTTGATCACACTATCAAAGCGTATATTCCAACTCCGAGAGGCTTGCACACTTTGTTAGCAACTTTTGGATCGACAAAACCTTTTGGTTGCATCATATACAACTCTTCTTCAAGATATCCATTAAGGAATGCAGTTTTGACATACATTTGCCAAATTTCATAATCATAATAACATGATTCGGACAGACTTAAGCATCGCTATGGATGAGAATGTCTCATCGTAGTCAATACCTTGAACTTGTCAAAAACCATTTGCAACAAGTCGAGCTTTGTAGACAGTAACATTACCGTCAGCGTCAGTCTTCTTCTTGAAGATCCATTTATTCTCTATGGCTTGCGGATCATCGGGCAAGTCAACCGAAGTCCACACTTTGTTCTCATACATGGATCCCATCTCAGATTTCACGGCCTCAAGCCATTTCGCGGAATCTGGGCTCATCATCGCTTCCTCATAGTTCGTAGGTTTGTCATGGTCAAGTAACATGACTTCCAGAACATGATTACCGTACCACTCTGGCGCGGATCTTACTCTGGTTGACCTACGAGGTTCAGTAGTAACTTGATCTGAAGTTTCATGATCATCATCATTAGCTTCCTCGCTAATTGGTGTAGGAATCACTGAACTAATTTCTGTGATGGACTACTTTCCAATTCAGGAGTAGGTACAATTACCTCATCAAGTTCTACTTTCCTCCCACTCACTTCTTTCGAGAGAAACTCCTTCTCTAGAAAGATCCATTCTTAGCAACGAATATCTTGCCTTCGGATCTGTGATAGAAGGTGTACCCAACTGTTTCTTTTGGGTATCCTATGAAGACACATTTCTCCGATTTGGGTTCGAGCTTATCAGGTTGTAGCCTTTTCACATAAGCATCGCAGCCCCAGACTTTAAGAAATGACAACTTGGGTTTCTTGCCAAACCACAGTTCATATGGTGTTGTCTCAACAGATTTAGATGGTGCCCTATTTAATGTGAATGCAGCCGTCTCTAAAGCATAACCCCAAAACAATAGCGGTAAATCAGTAAGAGACATCATAGATCGCACCATATCCAATAAAGTGCGGTTACGATGTTCGGACACACCATTACGCTGTGGTGTTCTAGGTGGAGTGAGTTGCGAAACTATTCCGCATTGTTTCAAATGAAGACCAAACTCATAACTCAAATATTCACCTCCACGATCAGACCGTAGAAACTTTATTTTCTTGTTACGATGATTTTGCACTTCACACTGAAATTCTTTGAACTTTTCAAATGTTTCAGACTTATGTTTCATCAAGTAGATATACCCATATCTGCTCAAATCATCTGTGAAGGTCAGAAAATAACGATACCCGCCGCGAGCATCAACACTCATCGGACCGCATACATCAGTATGTATTATTTCCAACAAGTCAGTTGCTCGCTCCATTGTTCCGGAGAATGGAGTCTTAGTCATCTTGCCCATGAGGCACGTTTGCAAGCATCAAGTGACTCATAATCAAGTGATTCTAAAAGCCCATCAGCATGGAGTTTCTTCATGCGCTTTACACCAATATGACCTAAACGGCAGTGCCAAAAATAAGTTGCACTATCATTATTAAACTTGTATCTTTTGGCTTCAATACTATGAATATGTGTATCACTTCTATCGAGATTCAACAAAAATAGACCACTCATCAAGGGTGCATGACCATAAAAGATATTACTCATACAAACAAAACAACCATTATTCTATGATTTAAATGAATAACCGTCTCGCATCAAACAAGATCCAGATATAATGTTCAGGCTTAACGCTGGCACCAAATAACAATTATTCGGGTCTAAAACTAATCCCGAAGGTAGATGTAGAGGTAGCGTGTCGACCGCGATCACATCGACTTTGGAACCATTTCCCACGCAAATCGTCTCCTCGTCCTTAGCCAATCTTCACTTAATCCGTAGCCCCTGTTTCGAGTTGCCATATGAGCAACAGAACCAGTATCAAATACTCAGGCGCTACTACGAGCATTAGTAAGGTACACATCAATAACATGTATATCAAATATACCTTTCACTTTGCCATCCTTCTTATCCGCCAAATACTTGGGGCAGTTCCGCTTCCAATGACCAGTCCCTTTGCAGTAGAAGCACTCAGTCTCAGCTTACGTACAAACTTGGGTTTCTTCACTTGAGCAGCAACTTGCTTGCCGTTCTTCTTGAAGTTCCCCTTCTTCCCTTTGCCCTTCTTCTTGAAACTAGTGGTCTTGTTAAACATCAACACTTGATGCTCCTTCTTGATTTCTACCTCCGCAGCCTTTAGCATTGGGAAGAGCTCGGGAATTGTCTTATCTGTAACAGCCTGGATTTTGGCCCTTTTATTTTTCTTTTAATTTAATTGGTTTTTGCTCTTTTTTTCTTTTTGGAGTGGTTCTGTGGCCTTGCCACCTGGGAAATCATCCTCATTCCCCCTCCTAAGTGGCTCATCATTCTCAAAACCTTGCCAAGATCATGTCACTTCACTCCTTGACCAAACCCTAAAATCTTTTTCTAGGAAATATTCCTTTTTCTATTAAAGGAATAACCCTATCCGCCCTAGGTTGTGAAGCAACCTATATTTCTGTCCATCCATAAATTCCCAAATAATTCTCATAATTTCTTTGGGTCATATGTTGCTCAAATATGCCCAAAATTTCCTGTCCTATCCCAAGAATAATTCACCAATAACTATTCTTCATTTCTATCCAGAGTGGCACTTTGTGAAGGAAGTCTCATTTATCTTATCTTGTTTGCTCCCAAACTTGTTGGGCATTCTTTTATGTCCAAATAATTGCCTCATGCCAAAATTCAACTTTATTTTCCTAGCCAATCTTCCTCAGAGTTTTTTCAAAGTTTCTGTCAAACAGAAGCCAGTGTGAAGGAAGTGCTAGCTAGGAGAATCCAAATGAATTGAAATTTTGCATGCCTCTTCATGTGCTCATATCTTTACACTCCTACAAATTTCAGATCCATCCAATCATCTATGTGAGGACAACACCAAATCTTTGCTTCTGGCAAAATTTTCAGGTTGTGAAGCAAGTGCATTTTATATTGCTTCAAAAATCCTGATAAATTACCAGATCATTCTCCTACCTATATAACTTCTCTCCACAAAATTTGGCACCATTTCATTGAGCCAATATTTCTCTAGAATTCTTGCAAGTTTCTGGACAGAGAGAATAGCTGTGAAGGAAGTACCATTTTGGTGAATCCAAATGGTATGAAACTTCTACAGCATCTTTATATGATCAAATCCCTAAGCCTTGCCAAATTTGATCTCAAGTAGCCTCACCATGTTAGTGCTTCTTCCTGTTGTTGTTTCTGGACCAGTTTATGTGGTTGTAAAGCAACTACATTAAATCTTGATCCAAATCTTCTCAAAGTTACCAGGGTGAAAGTCCTTCTTACCCTAAACCTCGCAGACAACTCCATTGCTCCCAAACTCCTTCCTGTTGATCAGCAGTTCTCATCCATGTTTACTACAGTAAACTTCAGAGGTTAAGTACCATTCAACCATAGCAGTTTTCACCGAACTACCACCGTAGTTGAGACCTCCCCTGGATGAACTTACCCGTAGACAACAAGTTCCAGCCCATCTCCCCCGCTACATGCCAGTGCACGCGGTGACCACATTAATGGCATCACTGTGCACGCGCTCTGTGTGCAGTGGCCGCGCCCAGTGGATGTTTGTGCTTCGGCACCTCCTCCTCTCATCGCCTTCGCGCGCGTGAGCGTGTCCAGCAGCTGGCCCGCGTCGTCGCCGTTCCCCTTGACCCCTCTCCCCATCCGTCCGTTTCCTCACCGACGCTCGCCGCTGAACGCCCACGGGGGTACAGTGCTCCGTTCGGCTCCGAGCTCACCTCGGCCTCTTCCTCTGCTCTCCGGCGTCGTCTACCCCTCCGTGACCTCTGAATCAATGGCTCGTCGTGTTCCCGCGCCCTCCCGTGCTTGCTGGCCGTCGCCAGAGCCTCGGCCGGACGCGCCCGGCGGCACCTGAGCCCATCCCTCTCGCCCGCCTATATATAGGCCTCCCCCGAGCCGTTCGAGCACACTAGCCCTCCCCGACCCCTCAGATCATCTCCGAAGCCCCTCCCTGCTCGCCAGCACCGCCATGGCCGTCGTCGGGCTCCGCTCGAATCCGAGCAGCCCCGGGCTCCTCCCCTCTTTCTTCCACCTCCACTAGACCACCTGGAGTACCCTGAGCCTCCCCAACTCTTCGCTTTCTCTTCTGGTGGCCCGGAGTGCCGTGCCCGCATCTGCCTGACGCCGCCGTCCAAAACTGTGGTCGCCTCATCCATCTCCGGCGACTGATGTGCCCAGGGCTGCCTCCGTCTCATTCCCCTGCATCCGTGGGTAGGCCGGGCACCGCTTGCGGTGGCCTGTGCCGCCGGCGAGTGCCGTCGGGGCCGGCTCTGCCTCGGCCAGGCGCGGGCGAGAGCGAGGAGAAGAAGGAGACGACCCCCCTCCCTGCCAGCTGGCCGCAGGCCCCGCATGTCAGCGAGACTAGGCCGAGCCCCACACCATGCTGACTGGATTAAGTGGAGGCACAAACACGTGAGTACGTTTTCGCTTTGGGAAAGCGTATTTTTGCTCTCCTTCAGACAGAGTATGTTTTCTTTTATTGAAAGCGTATTTTCTCTCTGTTTCAGCCTGGAATACGCTTCCCCGAGGCAAAGGCGTATTTCTCCATAGTGCACGTTCTGTTTTTCCAGCCAAGGGCCTGTTTGTGATGATTTTATTATAGATGGGTCCCTGGCAGAAAAACATTCATATCTTTTTACCCATAGCTCCAAATGAGGTGAAACCAGCGCTCAATTCTTCGTTTCGTCGAGCCGGTTCCGATGGAATCATTATCACCATGTTTTGACATTCTAAAAATGACCATTATGCCCTTTCCCTTATTCAGCCCCCTCCGAGAGAGAACATTTTTCGGCAATTCTTTTCGCGAGCTTCTCGCACTTCTTCCCGGTGATTTCTTCCACCCCAGGCAAGCCACACCCTCCATTTGCATGATTGTAATGCAGTAACATGGTTTATTTATTTGAACTTGCTTAAAATATTGCATTAGCTATGTATGATTTGTTCATGGCATTTCTCGGAGTATTGTTTGATCTTGATATTGCCATGATATTGCTTGGAGTTCTAGGACTTATATTCTGATGATTATGTGGATGACATGTGCCTTTGGATTGTTAGTGGCTATTATGATTATTCTCATGATGATATCTGGTATTATTTTGGAGTATTACTTTGGATATCATGTTGCTTTTGGATTATTAGTGGCAGTGTTAGTTTCATCATGATGCTAGTTGATATTATGTTTTGGAGTATGATGATGGAGATGATGCTTGCATGTGGATCATAGCTGGATAGTTAGTTCTTGATATTTGAGTACTGGTATTTCGTTCTTGGATTCATCATGATAGTAATGTTATACTGTCCTCGGAATATTTTGATACGACAATATTAAGCTCTGGATTATTTGTTGGATATTGCTATAACTTGGATTATAGTTTGATAGTTGATATCGGAGTATCAGTATCACAGTTATATTTTTGGCGATACATTCCGTCATTAAGTTGGTCAGGTGCCACCGAACCGGGCTTTCTCCAGTGCAACCACATTTGCCTTTATGGGAAGGCCCTAATGCGATGCTATTGTCGTGCCTCTCGCCGGTGCCTCCAACGAGGGAAGGTTATGGGCGTGCAGTACCCTGACCCGGTAAGCAGACATAACCTTGTGTGCCCGTAGTTGGATGATAAGCGCTTTTGTCCCCGTTTGGGACAATTTATTGTTTTGGCCACAACGGTGGCCGTTGGTGTCTTTGGTAGACACGGGGCCACCCAGGACTAGCCCAGTGGGGAGTGAGTCGGAGTGGCCGGGAGAGTGTCATGGCAGTAGATCGGTTTTGTCGGATCGCCGTTGGTCCACCCGAATGGGAGTGTGATGTGACACCCAAAATTTTATTTGGCCTTTTAAAATTTTTTATTTGACTTGAGGGAGGTGTTTTTAAATTTTTCTTCAAAAGAACCCTCCCTTTCAAAATATTTTTTTATGGCAAGGGTTTTATTTGGATTCACCCAAGACTTGATGTTGGTCTTGGAGGTTCTTTCTTTTTATTTGGACTCAAACCAAAATGCTTGTCACTTGGGAAAAATGCCTTTTGAAAATTCCTTTGAAAATGCCCTATGTCTTTTGGAATGATTCCTTGCCCCTTTCAACAAATCTCTCTTGCCATGACCTTAGTGCAAATCCACTCTCATAAAACTTTCCTCATCTTTGGATCATGATTTGCATCAAATCCAGCAAGTTGAACCTCCCCATATGATTATTTTTCATTTAAATCTTATCAAAACAATTTCTGCCTTCTATTCTAGCCCTTGGAGATTTACAAAGGAGCTACCATTTCTGTTTTGATTTTTGCCCCCAAACCAGTTTCCCTTCCTAGTCCTTTGAACCCGCAACCAAGATCCATGAAGATCCACTGGTCTTCAGTTCAAATTTTTCAAACTATACTTGCTGCAAGTTTGGACCAGTTTTGCCAAATTTGATGAAATTCATTCAAATCCTTCTCCATAAATTCTGAGAAAAATCAGGCAACCCCTGGGTACATTGAGAGGTCAGCTCACCAAGTCCCAGCCCCAGGAAAAAATTTCTCCTTGCCAAATCATTCTGTCGAACACCTGCAGAGCATTGTCAAAATCAGGTTCAGTCAAATTCAGAGAACAGTTCAGTGTTGCTGTCGTTTTCTTCAGTGTTCGATCTCAATCTCGCCAGTGCCCCGGTGTCGCCTTGCTCCCCGTCCCCTCCCCCTTGTTCCTGCGCCACACGATCCCCTGGAACCTTGCGGACGTCGGCGACGAGCAGGAGGAGGTGCGCCGCCCCGTGACCGACGGCAGCGGCGGCTTTGCGGCCGCCAGAGAGGGGCGCAGCATAGACGGCGCCACCCAGCGCCGCCCAAGCCACCGGAGGCCACCGCGTGGCCACCCACTCCCTAGTGCACGCTGCCACCCTCGTCGTGAACCGCTGGGCGCGGAGCGCGCTCTCTGCCGCCGTCGTGCCCGTGCGGCCACCCCACCGTGGACCGACGCCATTACGCCAGGACCGACCGGGATTAGCGGGGGAACGGCACCAGTACACCTCACTGATGCTGCCTGGCCACTTAAGCTCCCTGCCAAGACACTGCCTCGCCGTAATTGCTCGCCGGAGCAACCCCGTTCACGGCCACCCCCTCGATCCGCCTATAAATAGAGGCCCCGAGCTTCAACTCGAACCCACACCACCTCTGCACTGCACCTAGACTACACCAAGCCACTGGAAGAGCCCCGAGGGAGCTTTCTTCCCCGACTCCGGCCGCCGCGACCCGCCACGGGATCCAGCTCGATTCGCTCCCGTGCGTGCACCTCTGCCTCCCATCTCTTGCCAGTAGCTCTCTAGTGCATCCCTCCTTCTGACCCACGCTTCAATTCAGAGCTTGCAGCACCCACCGGAGTTCTCCACCATCACCCGAACCGCCGTCCGCCGGAGAAAGTGTCGCCGTCGACGTGGTGCTCTCCGTCGGTCGAGTCCACCACCCACCAACGTGGAAGGACACGCTGAAGCTCTTGGTACACTCCGATCTCTATGTCTCGCCGTGGTTCGACGCCGGCGACCACCGCAGTCTTCGGGCGCCGGCGAACTTTTTAAACCTGACATGTGGACCCCCCTGTCAGCCTCTATTCTCTTCTCCCTCGAAACATTTTCTGTTGGCGCCTTCGGGCAAATACGTTTTCTCTTTGAGCTGGCGCGTTTCTTTCCGAAGCGTTTTCTGTTTTCTCAGTTAAGTCCCTGGAACTTCTCTGTTTCATTACAGATAAGTCCCTGGACAGAAACCCTTATAACTTTTTGATAAAAAGTGATTTTTGAGTGATTGTTTTTCTGACAATCTTATAGTTTTGTCTAGTTTTTTATGGGATTTATTTGGAAAACTTTTGGAACAAATTTTATGCACGCGTTGGTTTTCACGTTAGTATGCCTTTTCGCTATACCGTAGGTTCCGGAAGAGGTGACGGAGCTGCGAACTTCGCCGAGCTAGACTCCGACTTTTCCGAACCAGGCAAGCATGTTTGAACCTTTGATATGATAGGTGTTTTGCATGTTTGCGTGAAAGGTTGTGTGTGGCATATGAGTATCGGTGAGTATCTCGTTGCTTGTGAGGCAACTACCCGTGTGTTCCAAAGTTGCGATGATCTCTGATGAGAGATGGCCTAATCATGTGGTGACATGAAGGGCAGCAAGGTGGTACTGTTGTAGCATGCCAGCCATGCGTCATCCGACAATTTCCGACGTTAACGTGGACGGAGTCACGTTATCGTTCTTCCCCCTTCCGTGCTACCACTTGTTTTCTGCCAGAATGCGGTTTAGTAAGTTGGTAATCTCTTTCCGTGTACACACCAAACAGAGAGGCCGGGATGATGGTTCCATGGCCCTGGATTAAAGCCAGTCATCCGGTCAGGGGGCATGGGTGTTTCCTGTTGGGACCGAGAGGGGGGCACCCCTTAGAGCGCGCGTATAGAAATTTGATCCCATGCTATGCGAGGTTGTCGCCTCCCCGTCTCAAGGTTTTTCTTGAACGTTGCCGAGGGTGATTCTTGGCTTCGGAATGTGGAATGGGTGTGTACTGGTTAGATGTGTTTCTTCCAAAACACCGTAAACGGAACTAGTCCCCGTGACTACTGAAATCCGTTGGCTGTGGTTAAAGTACAAACTCTGCAGAGTCAAATCCTTCCGAGTCATCGTATCTGAGGTCAAGTATCGTGATCAGCGTATCCATGTCTATGTCGTAACCTCGTAGTATATTCTTCTTTCCGGTAAGCGAGCATGAGTAGTAAACTTAGCTGAACGTTATTCCTGTGGATGGACTAACCCGGTTGTTTATCTCATGTCTGATTACTCTCTTGATATGATTTAAGATTCATGAGTTACTATGTTATGAATATAAGCCCTTTATGTGATGTCGCTCAGACGTCCGACTGTGGCATGTTTGTCTCTTACTTTCAATATAAGCCCTTTATGTGATGTCGCTCAGACGTCCGACTGTGGCACGCTTTGTCTTTCGTTTTCTGTTATAAGCCCTTTATGTGGTGTCGCCCCAACGCCCGACTGCGGCATTATTATTCTTGCAGTTTCCTCTCGAGGAGTCATTCAGACCCTCGTTTGGCACCGGTATTATTATTCTTGCAGTTTCCTCTCGAGGAGTCATTCAGACCCTCGTTTGGCACCGGTATTATTATTCTTGCAGTTTCCTCTCGAGAAGTCATTCAGACCCTCGTTTGGCACCCAGTATTTATTTTGGGATTTCGGGAGGACTACCGCCCGACTTCTCTGTTATTTCCCCATGCATTATTGTCTCTATGTCTGAACGCACTTGTTATTCTGTTCTTATGCTTCATGTTTACATTTGTTATATCTTATGTCCGAACTGTCTTGCGAGTACTTTCATAGTACTCACCTGGCTTGTTGATTTGGCCAGATGTTGACGAAGGCGATCTCTTGGATGAAGAGTTTGATAGTGCGTCCGATGCCTAGAGGAGTCCCAGTCAGTCCTGTGCGATCCCGGATATTGGTCACCTGTATCATATACGCTTCCGTCACCCGCAATAAGTCTCCTCGAGCCTCACTCCGACGCTCGAAGAGCTGTAGTCTTCAGCAATCATATCACCCACTTTGCGGTGATATTTCCACCACCGTTGTTATCGTGAGTTAGTAGTCATGCCACCCTATCCGCCGTTATGTTTTATCGGCGTACATGTAATAAATTGTTGAGCAGTCTTCGCTCAACCTTGTATTATATTCAGTACTCCTGGTATTTTTCTTCTGTGACCAAGATATTGTCTACCAGTGAGAAGGAATTCTTCTTTACTGGTCCGTAAAAGGGATTGGTCTCTCAATAAATATTTTATTGAAAAACCGGTCGTGACAAGCTTGGTATCAGAGCCAGGCTGACTGTAGGAAGCCACTAGGTGCGAATGCTAATCGGTTATTAGCGTCTTTTGTGCTTTTTCAACATTTTGCAATTGTAGCTATTTTCTGTTGGTCATCATAAATTTATGACTTGAATACTCAGAATTTTTGCCTACTTTTGTAGATGGCTCGCAGCAACTGCGAGACTCGAGTGTTCACGAGCGTGCTCGAGGGGTTTTTCAAACTCCTCGTTTCCATCACCAAGCTCGCGATCGGGCCAGCGACTCGTCCAGAGTTCACGCTTTACCAGCACAAGCTCAGCGACGACGTGTCTATGCACCAAGCCGTGGTGCAATTCAAGAGAGGACGTTCTGCGTCTCGCCACTTCCGTTTTGTGGGAAAGGCCATGCCTACGGAGAGGCATGCCATGCAGATGGCTGCCCGTGAGGCGATAGCTCGTCTTTGGGACATCCTTCCTATGATGAAGACTCGTCGCTACCGCTACCTCCCATGCCCATACACTTGTCACTATGCATTCGCCTGCAATCGGGGAGAGCGAGATGAAGCCATCGAGATGGTCGTGGAGTACCTCAAGGCTCTGGAGGAGTCTTTCGACAACCTCGTGGACGATCTTGTGGCTGCCCGCATGGACTTAGTCCGGGGCGGTCCTGCCAGCAGGAAGGAGCTTCTCCACACGGCACCGCCTCTGACATTCGTCTCGTCTTCAGCCTCTTATGCACCGGCCATTTTGGCCACTGCTCGCCGTCTGCCTACCACTGAGGAGTTCGACCGAGTCATCGCTCCTACTCCAGTCAGAGCTGCACCGCCTGCCGCACCCGCTCTGCCACCTGTCGCTCCCGCGCCATCACCACAGCGCAGTGTTACGCGCCAGGAGCCAGCTAGAGAGGAGGTGGAGGTTGAATCTCCTGCACCGCTGAGTCTTGCCCTCGGCAAGGGAAAGGACATCGTCACCATCTCCGACTGAGAGCGCCGAGTAGCCGCGCGTTATGTCTGCTTGTATGATGTGTTTTATCTGTACGCTAGTTTGTATTAGTGTGTTCGCTGCTTTCCGGAGGAGTATGCTAGTCTAAATAACATGTCAGGACTGTGTACGCACATCCTGAGTGCTGTATCGTGTGTTTGCTTTTCGCGTGTAAGATTTGGGTTAAGCAGTTCGTCTTCATGCAAAAATCGTTTATGCTTTCTTGAAAAATCTTGAGGTCTTTTAAGTTTTTGCCTTTGCAAGATTTTCTTTGTGCCACACAGTTCTTCTCATGAGTTTTGCAAAATAATACCCCAGACTGGAAAAATGTCTCGTCCGTGGACTCGTTCCATGCCCAATCAGCCAGAAGAAGTTTATGGGACACAGACTAGCAACAACTTCACTCAGGGACAGTCCAGTCAACAAGACAGCGAAGCAGCCTTGTCTCAAGTATTCCGTCTCTTCGAACAAAGCCAGCAACAGCACCAAGAGATGATGAATCACGTCATCAATATGGGAAACCACCGTGAACCCTATCAACCACATTCCAAGTTATCCGAGTTACAGAAGACTCGCCCGTCAACTTTTGCTCACACTGATAGGCCGCTGGAAGCCGACGATTGGCTTCGTGACATCGAAAGGAAGCTGATTATTGCTAAGTGTTCGGATCATGAGAAGGTGCTTTATGCACCACACTACCTTACTGGAGCAGCTGCAGCATGGTGGGAAAACTTCCTACACATGCATCCCAGTGAACACAACATCATCTGGGAAGAATTCAAGGAAGGCTTTCGTGGGGCACACATCCCCAGGAGCATCATAAAAATCAAGAAGAGAGAATTTGACGATCTCAAGCAAAGAGGCATGTCAGTGACAGAATACAACGGTCAGTTTACCCAGCTATCTCGTTATGCCTACGACGAGCACATGACCGAGAACAAGAAGATGGAAAAATTCCTGGATGGCCTGGCACCGGCACTAAAATGCCAACTGGTTGTACACACTTTCCCGGATTTTAAAACCCTGGTTGACAAGGCCATTACCTTGGAGAATGAGCGCCGTAGTCTGGAAGATCTCCGTAAGCGAAAGAGGGACAAGACGACTCTTGCTCGCAACAACCGAAGCAAGACTGAGGTTCCAAGGACAGAAGCAAGGAAATCCACGACTACTGATCTAAGGCCCGTCAGACAGTTCCATGCCAGGGACAAGGAGTTCACGTACCGTCCAGGGGTCACCTGCTATGCTTGTGGTGAAGAAGGGCACTATGCTAAACAGTGCCCAAAACCGAGGAACTCGGCCCCCAAGCCGAACAATGGTGGAAACAATCCAGCCCCCAAGCGCAACAATTTCAAGCCCAACAACAACCACAGGAAGGGTCACCTGAACCATGTGACCAGGGAAGAAGCGCAGAATTCCCCAGACATCGTGCTCGGTACGTTCCCTGTCAACACAGTACCTGCCACGGTTTTGTTTGATTCTGGAGCTTCCCATTCGTTTGTTTCGAAGAGTTTTGTTTTGCAACATGGTTTTCCGATACTTCCCTTGGAAAAATCTATGATCATCAAGTCCCCCGGCAATAAGCAAATCGCTCAGAGTTACTGCCAAGGAGTGATCATTGAATTCGAAGGACTACAGTTCCAAGAAAATCTCATCGTGTTGGAAAATAAAGGACTGGATGTCATTCTAGGGATGGACTGGTTAACCACCAACAAAGGATTCATTGACTGTTTCAATCGGACTGTGATTCTCACTCACCATCATGGCAAGACAATAAAGGTTACAGCTCAAGAAAGGCCACGGTCACGGCAACCAAAACTGAACAAAGTGGACATTTCAGAACTGAGAAAAGTCCCAGTGGTAGGCGAGTTTCCTGACGTATTTCCTGAAGAACTGCCAGGCATGCCACCAGACCGAGAGATAGAATTCAGCATCGAACTAGCACCTGGCACCGCTCCTATCTATAAGAAACCTTATAGAATGGCAGCCTCAGAATTGGTGGAGTTGAAGAAGCAGATAAAGGAATTATTGGACAAAGGATTTATTCGAGCCAGCTCCTCACCATGGGGTTCGCCAGTGTTGTTCGCCAAGAAAAAGGATGGGACACTGAGACTGTGTATAGACTATCGAGCCCTCAATATGGTCACCATCAAAAACAAATATCCGATGCCACGGATAAATGATTTGTTTGACCAGCTCGCACAAGCCAAGGTGTTCTCAAAAATTGATTTGAGATCGGGATATCACCAATTGAAAGTACGGACAGAAGATATCCCCAAGACAACATTCACGTCCAGATATGGGTTATATGAGTTCACAGTGATGCCTTTTGGACTAACGAACGCCCCCGCATATTTCGTCCACCTCATGAACAAAGTGTTCATGAAATTCATGGACAAATTTGTTGTGGTGTTCATTGACGATATTCTGGTTTACTCAAGGACACCGGAAGAGCATGCTGAGCATCTCAGAATTGTTTTGGGAGAATTGAGGAAACATCAGTTGTATGCAAAATTTAGCAAGTGTGAATTTTGGCTAAGACAAGTTGGTTTCCTAGGCCACATATTGAACCAAGAAGGCGTGGCCGTAGACCCAGAGAAAGTCAAAGCCATACTTGACTGGAAGCCACCCGCCAACGTGTCAGATGTGCGGAATTTCCTGGGAATGGCCGGATATTACAGAAGATTTATTGAAGGATTCTCCACTGTGGCAAAACCAATAACACAGTTGCTCAAGAAGGACAAGAAATTTGTATGGACGGAAGCATGCGAGAGAAGCTTCCAAGAACTTAAGAAGAAGCTAACAACCGCACCGGTATTAACCGTGCCAGACATACACAAGAGTTTTGAAGTATATTGTGACGCGTCCCGAAAAGGCCTCGGATGTGTACTAATGCAAGATGGCAAAGTTGTCGCGTATGCCTCCAGGCAGCTGCGAAAACATGAGGAAAATTACCCAACACATGACTTGGAGCTAGCAGCAGTCATACATGCACTCAAGGAGTGGAGGCACTTTCTGTTGGGAAATCGCTGTGAAATATATACGGACCATAAGAGCCTCAAATATATTTTCACACAGCCAGAGCTAAATTTACGCCAACGACGCTGGTTGGAATTGGTCAAGGACTATGATGTCGGCATTCACTACCATCCAGGGAAAGCAAATGTAGTGGCTGATGCCCTTAGTCGAAACCCCAGCCCGGACAACGACGGTCCGCAAAACTTGAGGCCTGAGTTTCAGCAAGAGTTCGCTAGGCTCAACATGGTGTTAGTCCCTGAGGGCACCGTATCAAATCTGGAGATACAACCCACCCTAGTGGAACAAATTAAGAAGGCTCAATAGGGACATCCCAGAATCGAAGGTATAAGAAAGAAAATGAACCTCGGTAAGGCTTCAGAGTTCACCACAGACAGCGAAGGAATATTATGGTACGGAGACAGACTTTGCGTACCTAACATTGAGGAACTCAAGCAACAAATCCTAACCGAAAGCCACACCGGTCCATACTCGATCCATCCTGGAGGAACCAAAATGTACAAAGACATTCAGGAAAGATTTTGGTGGCATGGTATGAAAAGGGATATAGCCGCATTTATTGCATGTTGCGATTCATGTCAGCGCATCAAGGCCGAGCATCAAAAGCCAGCAGGGCTACTCCAGCCAAACAGGATACCGGAGTGGAAATGGGATGAAATAGGAATGGACTTCATCGTCGGACTACCCCGATCACAACGCGGAAATGACGCCATATGGGTCATCACAGACCAACTAACCAAGGTTGCTCATTTCATTCCCGTGAAGACTACCTACTCCACACAAAGACTGGCCAAACTTTATCTCTCCCGTATAGTTTGTTTGCATGGAGTCCCAAAGACTATAATATCCGACCGAGGCACACAATTTGTCTCCAAATTTTGGGATCACCTGCAACAAGCTCTGGGCACGCAGCTAGCTTTCAGTACAGCGTACCACCCTCAGACTGATGGACAAACAAAACATGTGAATCAAATCCTAGAGGACATGCTGAGAGCCTGTGTGCTCACCTATGGGTCCAGTTGGGAAGAGAGTTTGCCATATGCCGAATTTGCTTACAACAACAGTTACCAAGCCAGCTTGCAAATGGCACCCTTTGAAGCATTGTACGGACGGAGGTGTCGTACCCCACTGATTTGGTCAGAAACAGGTGACAGCCGTATCTTCGGCCCAGACATGCTTAAAGAGGCCGAGGAGAAAGTTAAGCAGATCAGGGACAGACTCAAGACAACGCAGAGCCGACAAAAGAGCTACTACGATCGAAAACATTGTGAGGTCAGCTTTGAACCCGGTGATTCCGTGTACCTACGAGTGTCTCCTATGCGGGGCCTGCAACGGTTCAAAATTAAGGGGAAGCTAGCCCCGAGATTTATTGGACCATTCTGTATAATTGCACGAAGAGGCACGGTAGCCTACCAACTAGACCTACCCAAGGAGCTGTCACACGTCCATGACGTATTCCACGTCTCACAATTGAGAAAATGTGTAAGTAACCCGGAGAAGCATGTATCTCATGAGAGCATTGATGTACAACCAGACCTCACCTACAGGGAAAGGCCAGTAAAGATATTGGAAGTGTCTGAACGGAGGACCCGTCAGAAAACGACAAAAATTTTCAGAGTTCAGTGGAGCAACCACACTGAGGATGAAGCTACATGGGAAAGAGAAGATTTTCTTCAGGCAGAATATCCATATCTATTCGAGGATCAGCTAAAATCACGAGGACGAGATTATTCCTAAGGGGGTAGGTGTTGTGACACCCAAAATTTTATTTGGCCTTTTCTAAATTTTTATTTGACTTGAGGAGGTGTTTTTAAATTTTTCTTCAAAAGAACCCTCCCTTTCAAAATATTTTTTTATGGCAAGGGTTTTATTTGGATTCACCCAAGACTTGATGTTGGTCTTGGAGGTTCTTTCTTTTTATTTGGACTCAAACAAAAATGCTTGTCACATGGGAAAAATGCCTTTTGAAAATTCCTTTGAAAATGCCCTATGGCTTTTGGAATGATTCCTTGCCCCTTTCAACAAATCTCTCTTGCCATGACCTTAGTGCAAATCCACTCTCATAAAACTTTCCTCATCTTTGGATCATGATTTGCATCAAATCCAGCAAGTTGAACCTCCCCATATGATTATTTTTCATTTAAATCTTCTCAAAACAATTTCTGCCTTCTATTCTAGCCCTTGGAGATTTACAAAGGAGCTACCATTTCTGTTTTGATTTTTGCCCCCAAACCAGTTTCCCTTCCTAGTCCTTTGAACCCTCAACCAAGATCCATGAAGATCCACTGGTCTTCAGTTCAAATTTTTCAAACTATACTTGCTGCAAGTTTGGACCAGTTTTGCCAAATTTGATGAAATTCATTCAAATCCTTCTCCATAAATTCTGAGAAAAATCAGGCAACCCCTGGGTACATTGAGAGGTCACCTCACCAAGTCCCAGCCCAAGGCAAAATTTTCTCCTTGCCAAATCATTCTGTCGAACACCTGCAGAGCGTTGTCAAAATCAGGTTCAGTCAAATTCAGAGAACAGTTCAGTGTTGCTGTCGTTTTCTTCAGTGTTCGATCTCAATCTCGCCAGTGCCCCGGTGTCGCCTTGCTCCCCGTCCCCTCCCCTTGTTCCTGCGCCGCACGATCCCCTGGAACCTTGCGGACGTCGGCGACGAGCAGGAGGAGGTGCGCCGCCCCGTGACCGACGGCAGCGGCGGCTTTGCGGCTGCCAGAGAGGGGCGCAGCATAGACGGTGCCACCCAGCGCCGCCCAAGCCACCGGAGGCCGCCGCGTGGCCACCCACTCCCCAGTGCGCGCTGCCACCCTTGTCGTGAACCGCTGGGCGCGGAGCGCGCTCTCTGCCGCCGTCGTGCCCGTGCGGCCACCCCACCATGGACCGGCACCATTACGCCAAGACCGACCGGGATTAGCGGGGGAACGGCACCAGTACACCTCACTGATGCTGCCTGGCCACTTAAGAGCCCTGCCAAGACACTGCCTCGCCGTAATTGCTCGCCGGAGCAACCCCGTTCACGGCCACCCCCTCGATCCGCCTATAAATAGAGGCCCCGAGCTTCAACTCGAACCCATACCACCGCTGCACTCCACCTAGACTACACCAAGCCACTGGAAGAGCCCCGAGGGAGCATTCTTCCCCGACTCCGGCCGCCGCGACCCGCCACGGGATCCAGCTCGATTCGCTCCCGTGCGTGCACCTCTGCCTCCCATCTCTTGCCAGTAGCTCTCTAGTGCATCCCTCCTTCTGACCCGCGCTTCAATTCGGAGCTTGCAGCACCCACCGGAGTTCTCCACCATCACCCGAACCGCCGTCCACCGGAGAAAGTGTCGCCGTCGACGTGGTGCTCTCCTTCGGTCGAGTCCACCACCCACCGACGCGGAAGGACACGCTGAAGCTCTTGGTACACTCCGATCTCCCTGTCTCGCCGTGGTTCGACTCCGGCGACCACCGCAGTCTTCGGGCGCCGGCGAACTTTTTAAACCTGACATGTGGACCCCCCCTGTCAGCCTCTATTCTCTTCTCCCTCGAAACGTTTTCTGTTGGCGCCTTCGGGCAAATACGTTTTCTCTTTGAGCTGGCGCGTTTCTTTCCGAAGCGTTTTCTGTTTTCTCAGTTAAGTCCCTGGAACTTCTCTGTTTCATTACAGATAAGTCCCTGGACAGAAACCCTTATAACTTTTTGATAAAAAGTGATTTTTGAGTGATTCTTTTTCTGACAATCTTATAGTTTTGTCTAGTTTTTTATGGGATTTATTTGGAAAAATTTTGGAACAAATTTTATGCACGCGTTGGTTTTCACGTTAGTATGCCTTTTCGCTGTACCGTAGATTCCGGAAGAGGTGACGGAGCTGCGAACTTCGCCGAGCTAGACTCCGACTTTTCCGAACCAGGCAAGCATGTTTGAACCTTTGATATGATAGGTGTTTTGCATGTTTGCGTGAAAGGTTGTGCGTGGCATATGAGTATCGGTGAGTATCTCGTTGCTTGTGAGGCAACTACCCTATGTGTTCCAAAGTTGCGATGATCTCTGATGAGAGATGGCCTAATCTTGTGGTGACATGAAGGGCAGCAAGGTGGTACTGTTGTAGCATGCTAGCCTTGCGTCATCCGACAATTTCCAACGTTAATGTGGACGGAGTCACGTTATCGTTCTTCCCCCTTCCGTGCTACCACTTGTTTTCTGCCAGAATGCGGTTTAGTAAGTTGGTAACCTCTTTCCGTGTACACACCAAACAGAGAGGCCGGGATGATGGTTCCATGGCCCTGGATTAAAGCCAGTCATCCGGTCAGGGGGCATGGGTGTTTCCGGTTGGGACCGAGAGGGGGGCACCCCTTAGAGCGCGTGTATAGAAATTTGATCCCATGCTACGCGAGGTTGTAGCCTCCCCGTCTCAAGGTTTTTCTTGAACGTTGCCGAGGGTGATTCCTGGCTTCGGAATGTGGAATGGGTGTGTACTGGTTAGATGTGTTTCTTCCAAAACACCGTAAACGGAACTAGTCCCCGTGACTACTGAAATCCGTTGGCTGTGGTTAAAGTACAAACTCTGCAGAGTCAAATCCTTCCGAGTCATCGTATCTGAGGTCAAGTATCGTGATCAGCGTATCCATGTCTATGTCGTAACCTCGTAGTATATTCTTCTTTCCGGTAAGCGAGCATGAGTAGTAAACTTAGCTGAACGTTATTCCTGTGGATGGACTAACCCGGTTGTTTATCTCATGTCTGATTACTCTCTTGATATGATTTAAGATTCATGAGTTACTATGTTATGAATATAAGCCCTTTATGTGATGTCGCTCAGACGTCCGACTGTGGCACGCATTGTCTTTCTTTTTCTGTTATAAGCCCTTTATGTGGTGTCGCCCCGACGCCCGACTCCGGCATTATTATTCTTGCAGTTTCCTCTCGAGGAGTCATTCAGACCCTCATTTGGCACCGGTATTATTATTCTTGCAGTTTCCTCTCGAGGAGTCATTCAGACCCTCATTTGGCACCGGTATTATTATTCTTGCAGTTTCCTCTCGAGGAGTCATTCAGACCCTCGTTTGGCACCGGTATTATTATTCTTGCAGTTTCCTCTCGAGGAGTCATTCAGACCCTCGTTTGGCACCCAGTATTTATTTTGGGATTTCGGGAGGACTACCGCCCGACTTCTCTGTTATTTCCCCATGCATTATTGTCTCTATGTCTGAACGCACTTGTTATTCTGTTCTTATGCTTTATGTTTACATTTGTTATATCTTATGTCCGAACTGTCTTGCGAGTACTTTCATAGTACTCACCTGGCTTGTTGATTTCGCCAGATGTTGACGAAGGCGATCTCTTGGATGAAGAGTTTGATAGTGCGTCCGACGCCTAGAGGAGTCCCAGTCAGTCCTGTGCGATCCCGGATATTGGTCACGTGTATCATATACGCTTCCGCCACCCGCAATAAGTCTCCTCGAGCCTCACTCCGACGCTCGAAGAGCTGTAGTCTTCAGCAATCATATCACCCACTTTGCGGTGATATTTCCACCACCGTTGTTATCGTGAGTTAGTAGTCATGCCACCCTATCCGCCGTTATGTTTTATCGGCGTACATGTAATAAATTGTTGAGCAGTCTCCGCTCAACCTTGTATTATATTCAGTACTCCTGGTATTTTTCTTCTGTGACCAAGATATTGTCTACCAGTGAGAAGGAATTCTTCTTTACTGGTCCGTAAAAGGGATTGGTCTCTCAATAAATATTTTATTGAAAAACCGGTCGTGACATGCGAGGCCATGGGTTCCGTGGTGTGGGTAAAGTGCGCTACCTCTGCAGAGTGTGTGTGTTTAATCTATCGATAGCTGCGTCCTCGGTCATGGGCATAAGTTCGTACTAGGTCACACCGTTCGATCAACACTCAGATGACGGAATGACTTATAGGTGATATATTTTTATATGTTGATATATGTGAGCAGTAACAGTTTGGCAGGATGTTGATGATGATGTTGGATACCAAGTGTTGGTCATGGTAGTGATCGGCGGAAAGATCACTGTTTGAGACCTAGTGTTGGTCATGGTAGTGATCGCCGGAAAGATCACCGTTTGGTTTTGATCACGAGGTGATTGAGATGGTATATTGCTTGGCCGGTTAGCCAAGAGAGATATGGTTATGGAGATCTGAGATGGTGATTTATCAGTATTGTATCAGTTTCATTCCATGCTTGGTAGTTGCTGTCGTATCATGGTAGATGTTAATTTAATTAACCTGCTTAATGCTATGTTATTTTCTTGCCTTGATGTTTTTGGTTGTTGTGAGCTTGCAAGTACATTCAATGTACTGACCTGGCCAGTCATGCCAGATTGCAGGTGATGTCGTGGTTGCTTGATTGCTTGTCGTGGTTTCCGTTCGTACGAGCTAGATCGTGTCCCAGCCAGAGTCCCTGCGGAGTGGAGTTCACCACCTTCGTCGTTGTTCCGCTGCTAGAAGTATTCCGCTGCGAGCATAGAGCAAGTGTAGTATCGCAGGCGTAGTGTCGCCGTGCTGATGTGCTTCTTTGTAACATCAGACCCTTGTATTATTATTATTATTATTGTAATAAGAGCTGATTTGTTCTATGTCAAGCAGTGCCATATTCCAGAGACTTCTCCTCGATCTCTGGGCTGCAATACGGGGCGTTCCGGTTTCTCTGAGCCTGGGTGCCACATTATCCATCCCTTGCATATTATAGTTCATCACGAAGCTTTTGTAGCTTGGTGGCAGTGATTGAAGAACTCTGTCAATGACACTATCATCAGGAAGATTAACTCACAGTTGAGTCAAGTGGTTGTGGTACCCGGACATTCTGAGTATATGTTCACTGACTATTCTCCTCCATCTTGCAGCTATAGAACTTATTGGAGACTTCATATCTCTCAGTTCGGGCATTTGCTTGAAATATTAACTTCAACTCCTGGAACATCTCATATGCTCCACGATGTTCAAAACGTTGTTGAAGTCCCGATTCTAAGCCGTAAATCATGGCACACTGAACTATTGAGTAGTCATCAGCTTTGCTCTGCCAGACGTTCATAACGTCCGGTGTTGCTCCTGCAGCGGGTCTTGCACCTAGCGGTGCTTCCAGGACGTAATTCTTCTGTGCAGCAATGAGGATAATCCTCAAGTTACGGACCCATTCCGTGTAGTTGCTACCATCATCTTTCAACTTAGCTTTCTCTAGGAACGCATTAAAATTCAAAGGAACGGTATCACGTGCCATTTATCTACAACAACATAGACATGCAAAATACTATCAGGTACTAAGTTCATGATAAATTAAAGTTCAATTAATCATATTACTTAAGAACTCCCACTTAGATAGACATCCCTCTAGTCATCTAAATGATCACGTGATCCATATCAACTAAACCATGTCCGATCATCACGTGAGATGGAGTAGCTTTCAATGGTGAACATCACTATGTTGATCATATCTACTATATGATTCACGTTCGACCTTTGGGTCTCAGTGTGCCGAGGCCATATCTGCATATGCTAGGCTCGTCAAGTTTAACCCGAGTATTCTGCGTGTGCAAAACTGGCTTGCACCCGTTGTATGTGAACATAGATCATCACGCGGTGTCTCCGCATGACGAACTGTAGCAACGGTGCATACTCAGGGAGAACACTTGTACCTTGAAATTTAGTGAGGGATCATCTTATAATGCTACCACCGTACTAAGCAAAATAAGATGCATAAAGGATAAACATCACATGCAATCAAAATAAGTGATATGATATGGCCATCATCATCTTGTGCCTTTGATCTCCATCTCCAAAGCACCGTCATGATCACCATCATCACCGGCTTGACACCTTGATCTCCATCGTAGCATCGTTGTCGTCTCGCCAACTATTGCTTCTACGACTATCGCTACCGCTTAGTGATAAAGTAAAGCAATTACATGGCGATTGCACTTCATACAATAAAGCGACAACCATATGGTTCCTGCCAGTTGCCGATAACTGTTACAAAACATGATCATCTCATACAACAATTTATATATGATCACGTCTTGACCATATCACATCACAACAAGCCCTGCAAAAACAAGTTAGACATCCTCTACTTTGTTGTTGCAACTTTTACGAGGCTGCTACGGGCTTCTAGCAAGAACCGTTCTTACCTACGCATCAAAACCACAATGATTTTTCGTCAAGTGTGTTGTTTTAACCTTCAACAAGGACCGGGCGTAGTCAAACTCGATTCAACTAAAGCTAGAGAAACAGACACCCGCTAGCCACCTGTGTGCGAAGCACATTGGTAGAACCAGTCTCATGAATGTGGTCATGTAATGTCGGTCCAGGCCGCTTCATCGAACAATACCGCCGAATCAAAGTAAGACGTTGCTGGTAAGCAGTATGACTATTATCGCCCACAACTCATTGTGTTCTACTCGTGCATGTAACATCTACGCATAAACTTGGCTCGGATGCCACTGTTGGGGAACACGGTATTTCAAAAAATTTACCTACGATCACAGAAGATCTATCTAGGAGATGCATAGCAATGAGCGGGGAGAGTGTGTCCACATACTGTCGTAGACCGAAAGTGGAAGCGTTTAGTAACGCGGTTGACGTAGTCGAACGTCGTTGCGATCCAACCGATCCAAGTACCGAACGTACGGCACCTCCGCGATCAGCTCATGTTCAGCTCGATGACGTCCCTCGAACTCTTGATCAAGTTGAGGCCGAGGGAGAATTCCGACAGCACGACGGCGTGGCGACAGTGATGATGAAGTTACCGGCGCAGGGCTTCGCCTAAGAACTACGACGATATGATCGAGGTGTGTAACTGTGGAGGGGGGCACTGCACACGGTTACGAGAAAGATGTGTGTTCTAAGGTGCCCCCCTTCCCCCGTATATAAAGGAGGGGAGGGGAGGCCAGCCGGCCCTCCTAGGGCGCCAGGAGAGGGGAATCCTACTAGGACTCCAAGTCCTAGTAGGTTTCCACCTAAGGAAGAGGGGGAAGAAGGAAGGGAGAGAGGGAAGGCCCCCTTCCCCTAGTCCAATTTGGACCCAAGGGGGGGCGGCCAGCCCCTTGTGGCCCTTCCTCTCTTCCCACTAAGGCCCATTAGTTCCCGGGGGGGGTACGATAACTGTCACGCACAATATGCGATACTATCCTAAAGAGACTCGAAGGTCCCACCAAGGATAGAACCGCATATTGACATGCTTTTGCAAGGTGGATATCATTACATCAACATTACATAATAGATGGGGATACATACAAGGCATACACATGCCGCAAGAATACATCAATACATCAAACACATGATCAACTTCCGAGTACGGATGAAAAATAAACAGAAGCTCGAACGACATCCACCCTGCTAGCCCAGGCTGCCGACCTGGAACCTATCCCCTGATCAAAGAAGAAGCAGAAGAAGAACTCCAAAACAAGTAACATCGCTCTCGCATCATGATCATCGCAAAACCTGTACCTGCAACTGGTGTTGTAGTAATCTGTGAGCCACGAGGACTCAGCAATCCCATTACCATGGGTATCAAGACTAGCAAAGCTTAATGGGTATGGAAAGGAT
Source organism: Triticum aestivum (assembly GCF_018294505.1). NCBI lineage: Eukaryota > Viridiplantae > Streptophyta > Magnoliopsida > Poales > Poaceae > Triticum > Triticum aestivum. The sequence continues at coordinate 309,644,258 of NC_057802.1, forward strand.
AAGTGGTGAGGTTGCAGCAGCGACTAAGCAAGTATGGTGGCTAACATACGTAAGTGAGAGCGAGAAGAGAAGCAATGGAACGGTCGTGAAACTAGCAATGATCAAGAAGTGATCCTAAACTCCTACTTACGTCAAACATAACCCAAAGACCGTGTTCACTTCCCGGACTCCGCCGAAAAGAGACCATCATGGTTACACACGCGGTTGATGTGTTTTAATTAAGGTCAAGTGTCAAGTTCTCTACAACCGGATATTAACAAATTCCCATCTGCCACATAACCGCGGGCACGGCTTTCGAAAGATAATACCCTGCAGGGGTGTCCCAACTTAGCCCATTATAAGCTCTCACGGTCAACGAAGGATATTCCTTCTCCCGAGAAGACCCGATCAGTCTCGGAATCCCGGTTTACAAGACATTTCGACAATGGTAAAACAAGACCAGCAAAGCCGCCCGATGTGTCGACAATCCCGATAGGAGTCGCACGTACCTCGTTCTCAGGACACACCGGATGAACACTACGTACAACTAAAACCAGCCCTCAAGTTTCCCCGAGGTGGCGCTGCAAGTGGCTCTAGTTTGGACCAACACTCCAAGGAGAACTGGCCCGGGGGGTAAAATAAGATGACCCTCGGGAGCGCGACTCCTAAGAGAAAAAGGCTAGGTGAGGCAAATGTAAAACCAAGGTTGGGCCTTGCTGGAGGAGTTTTATTCAAAGCGAACTGTCAAGGGGGTCCCATAAATCACCCAACCGGGTAAGGGACGCAAAATCAAGGAACATAACACCGGTATGACGGAAACTAGGGCGGCAAGAGTGGAACAAAACACTAGGCATAAGGCCGAGCCTTCCACCCTTTACAAAGTATATAGATGCATTAATAATATAAGAGATATTGTGATATCCCAACATAAACATAATCCAACATGGAGCAATCTTCATCTTCACCTGCAACTAGCAACACTATAAGAGGGGCTGAGCAAAAGCGGTAACATAGCCAAACAAAGTTTTGCTAGGAAGGGTGACAAAGGTTAGAGGATCATGTCAATTTGGGAGGCTTGAAGAGCAAGTGATAGGTAACGCAGCAAAGCGATAGAACGAAGAAACTAGCATAGCAATGATAGTAATGAGATCCAAGGTGACGGTCATCTTGCCTGAATTCCCGCTAGGAAGAAGAACGAGTCCATGAAGAAGATGAAGCCACGAAGATGAACGAATCCTCACGATCGCAACGACACAGGAACTATCGTGAAGAAGCACACAACATGGTAAATACACCACACATGAACAAGGCATGATGCTCAAACATGTATGATGCATGACAAAGGCTACAAGAAGCTACTCATGGCAAAAGATGATGCATACAAGAACAACACATCAAAGCAAGTCTAAATGAGGCCGGAAACAACATATAACAATTCCGGTAAGTCCTCATATGCAAATTTCGAAATTGGTCCAGAACTGAATAAACTTTATGTTCAAGTTGTCAAACAGCAAGTTATGATGCACCAAGATGATCTACACAAAATTCTAGTCAAGTTACATATAAAGTTCATTAGATTCGGAGCTACGGCCTAGAAGATATGAGCAAAACAAGTTAAACATGTCATTGATGCAAAATGCATACAAACATCAAGCAAACACCTCAAAACAAGGATGCAACATGATAATATGAAACTACATGCAAAACTAAGCAAGTTTCATATAGAGCATGCTCAAAACGGAGCAACGGTGCAACACATACACTCCAAACAAGATATAGCAACAATCTGTCCAAAACAGCAACTAGACATCTAGCAAGCATCAAAACTACATGCTACGACAACTAATCATGAAAATAAATGACACGGGCATGATGTACAGGTTATCTCCAGAAATCACTAGAACATGCTCAAAAGGACATGGCAAGATTGCAAATAATAACAGATTCACAGACTTCGTAGAAATCACTGGACATGGCAGAAATAACATCAGGTTGCAAAGTTTAGAGTAAGAAAACAACATGCTACAGGAACTTATCATAGCAAACAAAGACATGGCTTGAATCTACGAATTGCATAGCAGAAAAGTCTCTTACTGATCAAGAGCTAAAAAGGTATAGAAGATATGATGGCACCCATGTAAACATAGCAAGTTATATGACAGATTCAGACAGTGAAAATAACAGGACATGGCAGAAGCAACGATAAGTAGGCATGTTGGTGAGCTTGAACCACTCACTACAGAGCATTACATGGCATGGCAAGGTAACCAACAGTAAGATGGCATAAATATAAAGCTAAGAATGGCAATAACATAGTCATAGGGTGCATGGATCACTAGAAAAGCACATATCAAAACTGAACTTCATGTTAACAGGCTGACAGAAACATCATTTAGCAAATTTGGAGCAAGATTACAACAATTTACAGTAGTCCATAAATGCAAACAAGGGCATGGCTGGATAGAGCATAACATTTATAAGAAAACACCCTTAGTGAACAGCTCCAGATTATGCATAGAATGACTTGTAGAAGCAGGTTCATATGGCAACAAAATATAACAAACTCAGACTTGGCAGAAATGACCAAGTCACAGAAATCAGCACATCAGGTAGGCTACTTTGTATGCTTGTGATAGTCACCACAGAGATCCTATTAATACAAGACTAGCACTGCTGTAAAGATGGAATGATGTAGTTCAAAACACATGTAGACATCAAGCTCATAAGATGCACACAAAAAATGCAATGAAAAAGACAAATCAGCAAGTTGTGATAACAGACAGCAGATAACATCATATAACACTCTTACAACAATGATTAGGGCATCAAGATGACCTCAAACAAGCATGGCACAATGGAACAAAATGAAGAGAATCTCATGATCAACATTTCGATATACCATATGCATGAATCGGAGCACCGAGCACGAAGTAATGGCATGATGAACATGGGTACATATTGCAAAAAATCTCAGGGACTTGGCCAAATTTACCCTCGCAGAAAACCGGATGGAGGGGTATGGGATGGCTCGGGGACGCGTTTGGTTGGACGCACTGGTGGATCTCATCCCGGTTGGTGCGGACTTCGAGGATCGCCGGGGAGTCGCCGGAGTTGGACGCCGCGGTGGAGGGAGATGGCCGGAGAGGAGGGGGGAGACGCCGGCGGGGTCGGGCCGGACCGGATCTAAGGAGGCGCGGCGGAGGCGGCGCCGGTCGGCGAAGTGGGCGGCGGCGGTCTCCGGTAGCGAGGGCGACGGGGAGGCGCAGCGGGGTGCTCCGGGCAAGGCGGCGCACGGGGTGGCGCTGGAGCGGGACGGCGAGGGGCGGCGGGGCGCGCCGGGGGGAGGAGCGTGCACGGGCCCGCGGCGGGAGGAGATGGGCGGCGGCGCGCGGTGACCGGGCCGCGGGGGCCGGCCTCGGGCCCGAGCGGGCCGGCGCGGTGGAGGGCGTTGACCGGCGGCGGGGTCGGTGACGTGGCGCCCGCGGAGTGGAGGACGGATCCGGTGGAGGTGACGTGGCGCGACTCTATTGGTCGGAGCGACGTGGCGGCAGCGGTGGACGCGTCCGACGCGGAGGCGGACATGTCCGGCGGCGGGGAGGAGCGGGGCTAGGGTTTCATCTGCGTGAAGTTTCGGGGAGGGGCACATATTTATAGGTAGGAGGAGCTAGGAGAGTCCAAATGAGGTGCGGTTTTCGCCCACACGATCGTGATCGAACAACCGAGAGCATGGAGGGGGTTTGGATGGGCTCGTGGGCTGTGGTGAAGAGGGGCTGGGCTGCAACGAGAGAGGGGTTTCGGGCTACGCGGTTAACCGTTGGGGCATCAAACGACCTCCAAATGGAACGAAATTTGACGGGCAGTCTGTCGGTGCTATACCAAGGCCACTCGGCAAATCTCGACCCATTCCGAGAACGTTTTTCTCCCGCTCACGAAACAAGGTCTGAGAGGGGCGACGGGTGCGTGCGCGAGTGTCGGATCACGAAACGGACAACGGGGAAAAGGACCGGATGCAAGTTTTGAAAAACATGATGATGCAATGCACATGATGACATGGCAGAATGCAACACGCAAGCAGCTGACAAAGCAAGGACGGCGAATAACTGGCAGACACCTGGCGCATTGGATCCGGGGCATTACAACACTCCTCCACTAACAAGAGATCTCGTCCCGAGATCTTAGGACCGAGACGGAAGGAAAAAGGGATGAGGTGAAATAAGAACGCAAGAGGAAAAGCAAAGAATCGAGAGCACTCGAGAAGAAGAGAGGAGCGAAGAGAATGACGAGAATCAAATGCTCACGGAATTAGATAGACTCTGAAACCACTCCGGTTAGAACGAGATAAGAAACGAATAAGACTGAAAAGATTTAGGCAGCACTCCGGCTAAAACATGGAGGAATAGAACACGAGCTTGAGAAGATGGAATGATACTTGACTTGAGGAACAACACAAAACCTCCGGAAGACTTGAAAGAGTGGAATGAGAAGGACGGGGAAGAAGATTACAACTTCTACCAAGAATGAGATAGAGAGCATCCTTAGAAGGAAAACATTGAACGGAGTTGTTGGAAATTCAACAACAAAAGAATAAGCTTGTTGTGGACTTATGGATAACATCTCAAAATTATGAGGTGGTAACCTACCACAAGCGGAAAAAAATTGAATAGCTGAGGAACGAAGAAATGCAAAACTCCACTTCAAAAGAATACGGAGAATTAATTGCACCTCAAGACGCAAGAAGAAAAGATACTAGAAATCCTTGAACAAGAATCTTGATGAACACCTGAAGAATGAATTAAATCATGACGAGCCACCGTGATGAACTCCGGTAACAAAAGAATGACGTGATAAAATTGAAGGATGAAAGGGATAAGATTAAATCCTTGCGATGATTTGGATGGAGGTTCGCGACGAAATCGGCGAGAAGCTTGGAACTCCGGAAAAGAAAGATGAAAACACTTTGAACAGAGAATGTGATAAGATGAACAAACTCCGACAAGAAGAGATAAAACTACATGAAGAAAGAAGAATAAGGATTACGTTATGCTTATCCTCCACCAATTAAATTGATGAGAAGCAATGGATTTGCATACTACTTATTCTCGTTGGAAAGATTAAGGGGGGATATAGCGCAAAATTTGGGAAAGTCTTCGTAAACCACCGGTAGGGCTGGAAATAACGAATGAATTGATATGATAACAACAGAAAGAATCTTGAACGAGCCACCGTGGGAATTCAAAATTGACTGACGAAGGAGAATGACTCACCGGGAAAAAATAGGAAAAGCACGAATATACTTGAGGGAAAACAAGATGAAATTGAAAGAAGAGATCGCTAGCTGATTAAGAGCAAACACCAGAAGAATATGGGGACGAACGAAAAAGGCATGAATATAGAATAATCGGAGAACGGATTTGAAAAAACTTAGTACGAAGAAATCTTCTGAATTTGGAGGCCTCCGGATAATTGAGACGGAAAACAACTCCTGAAATACTCCGGATGGGTGAAAATAATTGCACGACTTGTAACAATTTGAGAGGATAACATGAAGCTAGCACCACGAATCTCCAAGAGAACGGGCAAGATTTAGGGAAAAAACTCTTCTTCGGTCTTCAAATGTTGAGAATGACGACGAGAAACAACACCAAAATTGATGAGATACTCCGGGAGAATGAAAACGAAGAGGTAGAGTCAACAATGAAAATACTTTGAAATTGATCTTGGAAAAGCGTCTGACCGATGAAATACATACTTACATCAAACTTGAAAAGAATTAGGAATGGCTCCGGAATAATTAGAAGAGTCAGGTAAGATCCTGGGAAAAGACCTGTGGGTTAGGGCCCACTAAAAGAAAAACACCGTTGAAAAAGGATTGTTGAATAGATAGATGATGCACCGGAATAATTAAAATATTTGAATGAGGTGACAACCTCGAATTAATTCAAACACAGCCGAATCTCCTGAGATGTCTTGAGCACTCCGGAAGGATAAACTGGCGAGAGGCGAATGAGCAAGGAAAACACTTGATCCAAGGAAAAGAATATGATCAATCCGAAAAAAACTTGAATTGAGTCCACCGGAGAAGAAAACAAGGCGAATCAATGATTAACTTGACAAGAATTCATCGGTTGAAATGATTGAGGAAAAACTGAAGATACTCCGCGCGAATGAAATAGATACTCGAATAGAGGCTCAGACTTCGGGAATAAAAGGGGTGGGAGGGCGGGAAAAAAACAAAGGCAACTTGTAAGGGAGAACCGACGAATAACTTGAAGAGAAAGCATCGGTTGAAATCATTGAGGAAAGAATGCAAAGGCTTCGCACGAGTATGATGGATACTCGATTACGGACTCTGGTTCCGAGAAGAAAAATGGTGGGTGGGTGGGAAAAAACAAGGACAACTTCGGACAGGGAAAACGACATTGGTTGAAAAGAGATGAGGATTAATCTAGCAAAAGATGACGAGGATCGAAACCACTCGAAGAGAGGTGCACCGGATTGAAAAGAGGATGGACAACGAACAAAAGCTAACCACGTGATCCTAAAGAAAAATTTGAAGGAGAAGAGAAGTAAGTCGAAACACCTACGTCAAAATTCCTCACCAGAGCGACGAAGGGACTGAGGAGTAAAAAGAATTCCTACTCTCCGATATAACTAGACTCAGAAAAAGTTTTCTTCTAGGCTCAACAACGGCCAAACTACATGATCAATCAAGGGGGGCTCCTAGGGTCGGTCGAGGCTCTGATACCAACTTGTCACGCCCAATATGCGATACTATCCTAAAGAGACTCGAAGGTCCCACCAAGGATAGAACCGCATATTGACACGCTTTTGCAAGATGGATATCATTACATCAACATTACATAATAGATGGGGATACATACAAGGCATACACATGCCGCAAGAATACATCAATACATCATACATAAGATCAACATCCGACTACGGATGAAACACAACCAGAAGCTCAAACGACATCCACCCTGCTAGCCCAGGCTGCCGACCTGGAACCTATCCCCTGATCGAAGAAGAAGCAGAAGAAGGACTCCAAAACAAATAACATCGCTCTCGCGTCATGATCATCGCAAAACCTGTACCTGCAACTGGTGTTGTAGCAATCTGTGAGCCACGAGGACTCAGCAATCCCATTACCATGGGTATCAAGACTAGCAAAGCTTAATGGGAAAGGAATGGATAAGGTGGTGAGGTTGCAGCAGCGGCTAAGCAAGTATGGTGGTTAACTTACGCAAATAAGAGCGAGAAGAGAAGCAACGGAACGGCCGTGAAACTAGCAATGATCAAGAAGTGATCCTGAACTCCTACTTACGTCAAACATAACCCAGAAACCGTTTTCACTTCCCGGACTCCACTGAAAAGAGACCATCACGGTTACACACGCGGTTGATGTGTTTTAATTAAGTCAAGTGTCAAGTTCTCTACAACCGGGCTGTAGGTGATGGCGCGTTCTGCTTCTTAGGGCGATGAAATCGTTCCTATGGGATCGTGCGTGGCAGCTGGTATAGATTCACGGTCAACGAAGGATATTAAGCTCTCACGGTCAACGAAGGATATTCCTTCTCCCGAGAAGACCCGATCAGTCTCGGAATCCCGGTTTTCAAGACATTTCAACAATGGTAAAACAAGACCAGCAAAGCCGCCCGATGTGTCGACAATCTCGATAGGAGTCGCACGTACCTCATTCTCAGGACACACCGGATGAACACTACGTACAACTAAAACCAGCCCTCAAGTTTCCCCGAGGTGGCACTGCAAGTGGCTCTAGTTTGGACCAACACTCCGAGGAGCACTGGCCCGGGGGGGTAAAATAAGATGACCCTCGGGAGCGCGACGCCCAAGAGAAAAAGGCTAGGTGAGGCAAATGTAAAACCAAGGTTGGGCCTTGCTGGAGGAGTTTTATTCAAAGCGAACTGTCAAGGGGGTCCCATAAATCACCCAACCGCGTAAGGGACACAAAATCAAGGAACATAACTCCGGTATGACGGAAACTAGGGAGGCAAGAGTGGAACAAAACACCAGGCATAAGGCCGAGCCTTCCAACCTTTACAAAGTATATAGATGCATTAATAATATAAGAGATATTGTGATATCCCAACATAAACATAATCCAACATGGAGCAATCTTCATCTTCACCTGCAACTAGCAACGCTATAAGAGGGGCTGAGCAAAAGCGGTAACATAGCCAAACAACGGTTTGCTAGGAAGGGTGACAAAGGTTAGAGGTTCATGTCAATTTGGGAGGCTTGAAGAGCAAGTGATAGGTAACGCAGCAAAGCGATAGAACGAAGCAACTAGCATAGCAATGATAGTAATGAGATCCAAGGTGACGGTCATCTTGCCTGAATTCCCGCTAGGAAGAAGAACGATTCCATGAAGAAGATGAATCCACGAAGAAGAACGAATCCTCACGATCGCAATGACATGGGAACTATCGAGAAGAAGCACACAACATGGTAAACACACCACACATAAACAAGACATGAAGCTCAACCAAGTATGATGCATGACAAGGCTACATGAAGCTACTCATGACAAGAGATGATGCATACAAGAACAACACATCAAAGCAAGTTTAAATGAGGCTGGAAACAACATATAACAAGAGAGGAGGCGGGCGACGGATGTAACGCCCCGGATCCGATGCGCCAGGTGTCTTCCAGTTATTCGTCGTTGTTGCCATGTCATTTGCTTGCGTGTTGCATTTTGCCATGTCATCATCTCCATTGCATCATCATGTTTTTCAAAACTTGCATCCGGTCCTTTTCCCATTGTGCCATGCTCATTTGAGTCCATCTTGATGCCCAAATCTCTGGTGCAAGAGTGCTATATGATGTTATCCGCTGTCTGTTATCACAACTTGCTGATTTGTCTTTTTCATTGCATTTTGTGTGTGCATCTTATGAGCTTGATGTCTACATGTGTTTTGAACTACATCATGCCATCTTTACAGTGGTGCTAGTCTTGTATTTTTAGGATCTCTGTGGTGACTAGCACAAGCATGCAAAGTAGCCTCCGTGATGTGCTGATTTCTGTGACTTGGTCATTTCTGCTAAGTCTGAGTCTGTTATATTTTATTGCCATGTGAACCTGCTTCTACAAGTCATTCTATGCATAATCTGGAGATGTTCACTAAGGGTGTTTTCTTATACATGTTATGCTCTATCCATCCATGCCCTTGGTTGCATTTATGGCATATTGTAGATTGTCAAAATCTTGCTCCAAAGTTGCTAAATGATGTTTTTGTCAGCCTGTTAACATGAAGTTCAGTTTTGATATGTGTTTTGCTAGTGATCCATACAGCCTATGACTATGTTATTGCCATTCTTAGCTTCATATTTGTTCCGTCTTACTGTTGGTTACCTTGCCATGCCATGTAATGCTCTTTAGTTAGTGGTTCAAGCTCACCAACATGCCTACTTATCGTTGCTTCTGCCATGTCCTGTTATTTTCACCAAGTCTGAATCTGTCATATAACTTGCTATGTTCACATGGGAGCCATCATATCTTCTGTACCTTTTTAGCTCTTTATCAGCAAAAGACTTTTCTTCTATGAAATTAGTAGATTCATGCCATGCCTTTGTTTGCTATGATAAGTTCCTGTAGCATGTTGCAACCTGATGTTATTTCTGCCATGTCCAGTGATTTCTGCTAAGTCTGTGAATCTGTTATTATTTGCAATTTTGCCATGTCCTTTTGAGCATGTTCTAGTGATTTCTGGAGATAGCTCAGTGTTCATGTTTTGTCATGCTTTACCTGTACATCATGATCATGTCATTTGTTTTCATTTTGAGTTGCTGTAGCATGTAGTTTTGATGCTTGCTAGATGTCTAGTTGCTGTTTTGGACAGATTATTGCTATATCTTGTTTGGAGTGTATGTGTTGCACCGTTGCTCTGTTTTGAGCATGCTCTATATGAAACTTGTTTAGTTTTGCATGCAGTTTCATATTATGATGTTGCATCCTTATTTTGAGGTGTTTGCTTGATGTTTGTATGCATTTTGCATCAATGCCATGTTTAACTTGTTTTGCTCATATCTTCTAGGCCGTAGCTCCGAATCTAATGAACTTTATATGTAACTTGACTAGAATTTCATGTAGATCATATTGGTGCATCTTAACTTGCTGTTTAACAACTTGAACATAAAGTTTATTCAGTTCTGGACCAATTTCGAAATTTGCATACGAGGACTAACCGGAATTGTTATATGTTGTTTTCGGCCTCATTTAAACTTGCTTTGATGTGTTGTTCTTGTATGCATCATCTCTTGCCATGAGTAGCTTCTTGTAGCCTTTGTCATGCGTCATACTTGTTTGAGCATCATGCCTTGTTCATGTGTGGTGTGTTTACCATGTTGTGTGTTTCTTCTCGATAGTTCCCGTGTCGTTGCGATCGTGAGGATTCGTTCATCTTCGTGGCTTCATCTTCTTCATGGACTCGTTCTTCCTCCTAGCGGGAATTCAGGCAAGATGGCCGTCACCTTGGATCTCACTACTATCATTGCTATGCTAGTTGCTTCGTTCTATCGCTATGCTGCGCTACCTATCACTTGCTCCTCAAGCCTCCCAAATTGCCAAGAACCTCTAACCTTTGACACCCTTCCTAGCAAACCGTTGTTTGGCTATGTTACCACTTTGCTCAGCCCCTCTTATAGCGTTGCTAGTTGCAGGTGAAGATGAAGATTGCTCCATGTTGGATTATGTTTATGTTGGGATATCACAATATCTCTTATATTATTAATGCATCTATATACTTGGTAAAGGGTGGAAGGCTCGGCCTTATGCCTGGTGTTTTGTTCCACTCTTGCCGCCCTAGTTTCCGTCATACCGGTGTTATGTTCCTTGATTTTGTGTCCCTTACGCAGTTGAGTGATTTATGGGACCCCCTTGACAGTTCGCTTTGAATAAAACTCCTCCAGCAAGGCCCAACCTTGGTTTTACATTTGCCTCACCTAGCCTTTTTCTCTTGGGAGTCGCGCTCCTGAGGGTCATCTTATTTTACCCCCCCCGGGCCAGTGCTCCTCGGAGTGTTGGTCCAAACTAGAGCCACTTGCAGCGCCACCTCGGGGAAACTTGGGGGCTGGTTTTAGTTGTACATAGTGTTCATCCGGTGTGTCCTGAGAACGAGATACGTGCGACTCCTATCGGGATTGTTGACACATCGGGCGGCTTTGCTGGTCTTGTTTTACCATTGTCGAAATGTCTTGTAAACCGGGATTCCGAGACTGATCGGGTCTTCTCGGGAGAAGGAATATCCTTCGTTGAATGTGAGAGCTTATAATGGGCTAAGTTGGGACACCCCTGCAGGGTATTATCTTTCGAAAGCCATGCCCGCGGTTATGTGGCAGATGGAAATTTGTTAATATCCGGTTGTAGAGAAAGTGACACTTGACCTTAATTAAAACACATCAACCATGTGTGTAACCGTGATGGTCTCTTTTCGGCGGAGTTCGGGAAGTGAACACTGTCTTTGGGTTATGTTTGACGTAAGTAGGAGTTCAGGATCACTTCTTGATCATTGCTAGTTTCACGACCGTTCCATTGCTTCTCTTCTCGCTCTCATTTACGTATGTTAGCCACCATACTTGCTTAGTCGCTGCTGCAACCTCACCACTTATCCTTTCCATACCCATTAAGCTTTGCTAGTCTTGATACCCATGGTAATGGGATTGCTGAGTCCTCGTGGCTCACAGATTACTACAACACCAGTTGCAGGTACAGGTTTTGCGATGATCATGACGCGAGAGCGATGTTACTTGTTTTGGAGTTCTTCTTCTGCTTCTTCTTCGATCAGGGGATAGGTTCCAGGTCGACAGCCTGGGCTAGCAGGGTGGTAGTCATTCGAGCTTCTGTTTGTGTTTCATCCGTACTCGGATGTTGATCATGTGTTTGATGTATTGATGTATTCTTGCGGCATGTGTATGCCTTGTATGTATCCCCATCTATTATGTAATGTTGATGTAATGATATCCACCTTGCAAAAGCGTGTCAATATGCGGTTCTATCCTTGGTGGGGCCTTCAACTCTCTTTAGGATAGTATCACATATTGGGCGTGACAATAACCCTCCGGCACTCCGATAACTATCCAGTACCTTTCGGAACTCATCCGGTGTCCGAATAACACCGTCCAATATATCAATCTTTATGTCTCGACCATTTCGAGACTCCTCGTCATGTCTGTGAACTCATCCAGGACTCCGAACAAACTTCGGTTCATCAAAACACATAACTCATAATACAAATCGTCATCGAACGTTAAGCGTGCGGACCCTACGGGTTCGAGAACTATGTGGACATGACCGAGACACATCTCCGGTCAATAACCAATAGCGGAACCTGGATGCTCATATTGGTTCCTACATATTCTATGAAGATCTTCTATAGGTCAAACCGCATAACAACATACGCTGTTCCCTTTGTCATTGGTATGTTACTTGCCCGAGATTCGACCGTTGGTGTCATCATACCTAGTTCAATCTCGTTACCGGCAAGTCTCTTTACTCGTTCTGTAATGCATCATCCCTTGACTAACTCATTAGTCACATTGCTTGCAAGGCTCATATTGATGTGCATTACCGAGAGGGCCCAGAGATACCTCTCTGATACATGGAGTGACAAATCCTAATCCCGATCTATGCCAACTCAACAAACACCATCGGAGACACCTGTAGAGCATCTTTATAATCACCCAATTACATTGTGACGTTTGATAGCACACAAGGTGTTCCTCCGGTATTCAGGAGTTGCATAATCTCATAGTCTAAGGAACATGTATAAGTCATGAAGAAAGCAACAGCAGAAAACCTAAACGATCATTATGCTAAGATAACGGATGGGTCTTGTCCATCACATCATTCTCTAATGATGTGATCCCGTTCATCGAATGACAACACATGTCTATGGCTAGGAAACTTAACCATCTTTGATTAACGAGCTAGTCAAGTAGAGGCATACTAGGGACACTCTGTTTGTCTATCTATCCAAACATGTACTAAGTTTCCGGTTAATAAATTCTAGCATGATTAATAAACATTTATCATGATATAAGGAAATATAAATAACAACTTTATTATTGCCTCTAGGGCATATTTCCTTCACCAACATGCTCTTCAATACTTTGCAGAAGGTGCTGCTACTTGGTGGAGGATGTACCAAGCCATCAATGGATGGCAAGGAGTAACCACTTGGGAATAATTAAAGTTGACTCTGCTAAGGTCTCGTCTTGTGTCCCAGAAATTGAAGCCTTATGGAAATGATATGAAGAAACCTTGTGCATGCAAGCTTGGTGGAGAAATAGGACACAGCCATAAAGAAAACAAGGATGAATGCCCTCATTGTAAAGAAAGTCAGCTAGCTGAAGAATTCCCAACAAGGCAGATTACTTGTTTCTTGTGTGAAGGGACTACCCACTACCCTGCTCAGTGTCACATTTACCCCATGGTACAACGAACCATCCAGCAGAAGAAAGAAGCAATGAAAGGAGCCCTCATGGGAATTTTAGAACAACCTGTGATGAAGGAAGATGTCGAGGACACACACAAAGGAAACATAATTAAACCCTGCACCAAGTCATGTTATTCATGTGGAGAAGAAGGACACGTCTCCCAAAATTGTCCAAAGGAGGATCTAGTAGAATTCCCGACAGTGGAAGTAGAGTATGAGCACAAGAGATAGAAGCCCTGATTGGTATGGAAAAGTCCAGAAAGAGAAATGGAATGTATCTCCAGAAAAACCCAATTTCTACAAAGAAGGACCTGAGTCATATCACATGTTGCGGGTGTAAAGATTCAGGGCACTACTTCATCGGTTGCCCAAAAAGGAAGCCGAGGACCCAAGGAGGCTATGTAATCACAAGGAAACCTCGAGACTTGTCAGAAGTAATATGTTTCCGTTGTAATGAAGTAGGGCACTTTGCCAGAGATTGTCACTACTGCAGGATGCTGCTAACGCGACACTACAATCAAAGACCCTTCGACGAAACTGTGTGCGATGCAATAATCGCAAACGGTGGTGTAAAAAACTGTCAAAAAAAGGTGCAAAACGTTTGCGATGGAGGATGCATCAAACACAGTTCAGATTTTAGTTTTGTGTGCGATTCAGGGCATACGGTTCAGTTCAATTAACCATTTTTGATGAGGAGGAACAAAAGAAACGGGCAGCCCGATGAAGGTGTGTGCGATGTAAAACATACGGTTCACTCGGATGAACTGTTTGTGATTAGGCAACACAAAAGAAACGGTCAGCCAGATCAAGGTGTGTGTGATATACAACATGCGGTTCACTCGGATGAACTGTTTGCGTTGAGACAAGAGAATAGAAATGTTTCAATATAACAAATACCATAAATATTGCAAGGTTCAAATTCAAAGATTACAACGCCCAAATTCCAACATTGCAAGCTGCGTCATTTCTGGGATCAGCCGCTAACAAGTCATGTATGGGTTTGACACAATGACTTCCAATTGCTTTGCGGTATGCTCTTCCAATACGAAGTTTGCCATTTTGGAGGCTCTTCCATTCCGCAGTACCTGTCGGCTCTGGTAATCATACCATTCATCTTTCCTAATTAAATGCATGTTCAACCTCAGTACCCTCAGCACCTTTGCTCTGCCAAGAAAGAACCTGGCGAGTGTAATCTCCGGTAAGATCCCTCGGTAGGAGTTCAAAGTAATATTTAAGAGATGCAGATCCAAGCATTCGATGTGATTGTCGTTATAAACATTATCCACCTCCGGGCCTTTTATTATCTACAAAAGAAGAGAACGTGTTAGTGCCTACATGTAGTTTTGAACACTGCTACATGCCCATTTAGTTTGCAAGATTTGTAAAATGGACCAACGTGCCATCTTCGATCTGGCATGATTAACATGGGCATTTGATTACAATCTAGAAACATGTAGCCTTCTTCACAAGAGGTTGGATTGGATGAAAAATTCCCTAATAAAACTAGTACAGATGAATCCAAAGGAGAAATGCTTATGTACGGTTGTAACCATATGAATGAAGCAACCAATATGGGGTGGGGGTGTATGTCCTAAAATCCTCCAAAATTCCTTCAGAAATCGTAGTACATTGTCATTGTAAACTTGAGAAAAGGTGCAAAAAATTGAACTCCCTTATGGTTAACATTTAACAGGAAAGGAACATCACCTCGATATACAGCTTCTTCAGGCACAGAAAGCATCTCAGGCAACTGACAACTTGGTCCGGGTTGGGGCCGACAGATTCTAGTGCCAAGACCTTCACTATGCCCAGAGTTTGGGTGAAGCTTCGCTGGATGACAGATGAACATACATCTTCAAAACTAGAATAATGTTGATATCAAGAAGGAGAGGTATAAGGCGACTGTTGTACCTGAAAGTTGTAGTATTTGATAGACGAGTATCCCACCACTTTCAATTTCGGCGCAGAAATAACATTGATTCTTGTGGGACCTTGTTGATCAACTACAAGTAATCTCTCAAGTGAAGGTGTGTCCTGGATGACCATATTGTGGTCCACCTTTTGTGATCTCTCGTTGCAGCACCAGCAACACACATAAATAGTCCGGAGAGTCCTGGAGGTGAAGTGCAAGGTACTCGACCAATTCATTGCCTGAAGATGAAGGAACTCGAGTGCAGTACAGCCGCGGAGCAGGCGCTCCATGTCATCCTTTGGGATGCGGACGGCGACAAGCTCGAGGTGCTTCAGTCGTGGTAGAAAAAGAGCGGGTACATCATTAAGGGGGGGAAGGCAGTTCATGAACTTGGCGAGGCGCAGCGTGGGCGCGAAGCGGAGCGCGGACGTTGGCAGCAAGCGCATATGCCCATCATTATAACTGAGCTTCTTGAGCTTATCTATGGCGGGGGATTGGAACCACTCGTCAAGCTTGGCTCGGTCCTTGCCATTGGAATGGAACTTGCCAATGATAAGGCCTTTGATTGGGCCATGGTGACTGCTGAGGATCTGGGAGAACGTATCCAAGCTTTGGCGATAGCCATGGCAGAGCTTGTGGGTGTCGAGTTGGTCGACAGGGGTGAGGAGCCATAGGGGGCACCACCGCCGGGAAAGGGCGGCTGTCCTCGCCTGATATTTGATTGGGAGGAGGGATATGATGACTATCAACATATCATCGGGGAGGTTGTTGATGAAGTCTAGGCCTGCTGGAGTCACTTGCGGTTCTTTCTCGACCCGCCTCCGCTTGTTGGCAGCCTCATTCTCCACCTCGTCAGCGGCGACGGATACCTCTGTCTCCATATTCACGCCGTGCTCCGGTGCTTCAGCAGCCCCGGCGTCGCCACTCCCTCCGATGGGGCGCTTCGGCGGCATCCTCGTACACTGACGGCTTTGAGGACTCAGAGCGGCGTCGAGGATGCGGGCGGAGAGAGAGGAATTGTGTGTGTGGCGAGGATTGGGGGGTGCGGCCGCTCGGCGGCGCCATTAATATAGACCAGTGGGAGCGAGGCAGGCGGCGGTCCAAGGCTGTCTCGCTTCCCGGTGAGAACGACTGCTTAATCTCTAGTATGAATGAAATCTATGCTTAATTACTGAATTTTAGTTGCAAAAAATAGATAGTGCTATTGATTTTTAGCTGCATATTTTGACAAATCGCAGTGTCTCTTGGCTTAGCGCCGAAGTCTGGCTTTAATTTGCATACCGTATTCTGAACCGTTTGCGTTGAAGAGATGCACAGATCCTGCGTTGAATAGCTTGTACGCTTCCCGGTGAGCCTGCGCACCGGACTACGCCCGCACGCCTCCCGTTCAGTCAAGCAGTTGTCCACATGACACCTCCTATAGCCATTAAAACCAAGACACGTGGCCTCACATGAATGGTTAACAAAACGCACATGGTTTGAATTATACAAATGTTTGAGATATTAAAGTGGCAGCTATTTTTCAAAATGCCTTTGTTGGCTGTCATTATTCGAGTGCGCCTTCTCTCAAAATGGACATGAAAAATACCACAGCATGTTGGGTGCCCTTCCATGATAGCATGCCAAGTTTCATGAATGTCAGACGAGTTTTATATTTACTAGAATTTAAAAACAAAGTATCTCAACTTTTTGCCGGCAATCAACGATGCCCTGGTGTTTGAAATTCATTCCCATTTCTTGCATGGGACCTAAGCATGCACCCAAGGACACATATTTGATTTTTCAACCAATTTATATGCACTGGAGCATGTGCATGTAGTTCAAATTTGAATTATGCACATAAATGCATTGAAAACTCAGTTAATGCATAAAAATGTCCAAATGAACCCCGAAAAATCGCAAAAATTGACACAACACTCCTGTTGTTCTATGTTGACACGAGAAATTTTTTGAAAGCGATAAGTGGCAATGGATATCATTTCGTGCCCAAAGGTGGGACGTTCCCTATCGAAACCATCATGCTTGTTGTGAGAAGCTCGGGTTTGTGAGAAGCATATACCCAAACCTGCCCCAAATGGGGCAAATTTTTCACCACGGCATGTTGATGCCGCTCCATGATAGCATGCAAAGTTTCATGAATTTCAGACAAGTTATGGATTTACTAGAATTTAAAAACCAGGCATCTCAACGTTTTGCCAGCAATCAACGGTGCCCTGGTGTTTGAAATTCATTCCCATTTCTTGCATGGGACCTAAGGCTTCACCGAAGGACAAAGATTTGATTTTTCAAGCAATTTATATGCACTGGAGCTTGTGCACGTAGTTCATATTTTAATTATGCACATAAATGCATTGAAAACTCAGTTAATACATAAAAATGTCCAAACGAACCCTGAAAAATCATAAAAATTGACAGAACACTCCTGTTGTTCGATGTTGACACGAGAAAAAATTTGAAATCAATAAGAGGCAATGGATATTGTTTCGTCCCCAAAGGTGGGACGTTCCCTATTGAAACCATCATGCTTGTTGTGAGAAGCTTATAGCAAACCTGCCCCAAATGGGACAATTTTTTTACCATGGCATGTTGATGTCGCTCCATGATACCATGACAAATTTCATGAATTTCAGACGAATTTTGGATTTACTAGAATTTAAATACCAGGTATCTCAACATTTTGCCGTCAATCAACGGTGCCCTCGTGTTTGACATTCATTCCCATTTCTTGCATGGGACTTAAGCATGCACCCAAGGACAAAGATTTGATTTTTCAACCAATTTATATGCACTGGAGCATGTGCATGTAGTTCAAATTTGAATTATGCACATAAATGCATTGAAAACTCACTTAATGCATAAAATGTCCAAGCAAACCCCAAAAAATCACAAAAAATAACACAACACTCCTGTTGTTCTATGTTGACACGAGCAAAATTTTGAAAGCAATAAGAGGCAATGGATATCGTTTCATCCCCAAAGGTGGGGCGTTCCCTACCGAAACCATCATGCTTGTTGTGAGAAGCTCGGGTTTGTGAGAAGCATATACCCATACCTGCCTCAAATGGGACAAAAAATTTACCACGACATGTTGATGCCACTCCATGATAGCATGCCAAGTTTCATGAATTTCATACTAGTTTTGGATTTACTAGAATTTAAAAACAAGGAATCTCAATGTTTGCGGCCGAGTGACGGTGGCAGGGTGTTTGACATTCATTCCCATTTCTTACATGGGACCTAAGCATGCACCCAGGGGCAAATATTTGATTTTTCAACCAATTTATATGCACTGGAGCATGTGCATGTAGTTCAAATTTGAATTATGCACATAAATGCATTGAAAACTCACTTAATGCATAAAAATGTCCAAACGAACCCCGAAAAATCGCAAAAATAACACAACACTCCTGTTGTTCTATGTTGACACGAGAAAAATTTTGAAAGCAATAAGAGGCAATGGATATCGTTTCGTCCCCAAAGGTGGGGCATTCCCTACCAAAACTATCATGCTTGTTGTGAGAAGCTCTGGTTTGTGAAAAGCATATACCCAAACCTGCGCCAAATGGGACAAAACATTTACCACGGCATGTTGATGCCGATCCATGGTAGCATGCCGAGTTTCATGAATTTCAGACGAGTTTTGGATTTACTAGAATTTTAAAACAAGGTATCTCAATGTTTGCGGCCGAGTGATGGTGGTAGGGTGTTTGAAATTCATTCCCATTTCTTGCATGGGACCTAAGCATTCACCAAGGACAAAGATTTGATTTTTCAACCAATTTATATGCACTAGAGCATGTGCATGTAGTTCAAATTTGAATTATGCACATAAATGCATTGAAAACTCACTTAATGCATAAAAATGTCCAAATGAATAATTCCAATTCTTTTAGGACACACATATAGTTGCATGTTCACTGCAGATAAAAGGTCTAGCAATTCAAACACCGTCCATGGCCTTTGTGACCCCAATATGTAATTCAAATCAAGACGAAAAATCAAGTAGATCCCACACAGTTTATTATAACCAACCGTGTGAGATGCAACACAAAATATCTTGGAGCACCGTCGGAGTATAGTACGCGTACGGCTTACGCGAGAAGGTGCGACGGCTACAGTCCACAGCCCGCTCTGAATAAGGGACCGTGTATAATGACACTTTGCGCGCTAGTTTTTTCGCTGAAGCGATTCCAAATTTTCGGCTTCCGCGGAAACATGTACCTCCCCACCCCCCCCCCTTACCAAAAGCCACATTTCCCCTCTTTCCGCCTTCCTTTCCAAGTTGAAACCTTCACTCCTTGCTTGCAGCGCCGCCTCCTCACCGGCGACCCTCCTTCACACTGCTCAGCCTCGCCTATCCAGGCAGGTAATCCACACCCGACCCCCATCCTCCTCCTCCTTCCACATCCCACATGCCCCAACCGCCGGTGCAAGCGCGACACCTTCCACCCAAATCACCGACCCCTCCACCAAATAAGCGCCGGCCTAAGCCATGGTGCACGTAGTATAGCCAGGATCTCAAGGAGCATTTGGCAGCGGAGAAGGAAATCGCGGCCGCACACGCTGATGAGGTCGCGATGGCTGCCATTCGTGCTGACCCCTAGATCTTGGAGGAGCACCTCGTCATCGAGGCCACCATTGACGCCTCGCGCACTGATGCCGCGACGCAGTTGGCTGCTTTAAACGACAGTTCGTGGCGTTTTCTCGAGGCCACCGCCGGTGCCTTCGACAAAGACTACGAGGTGTTTTCTCAGCGTGCACGTGCTTACCTCATCTCGAGAGCCAGCAGGTTGGTGCCCAGAGCGGCTCAGGAAACTCACCACTACAACGAGGGCACCCACGATGCGGAGGCCTCACCCTCTTCCATGTCCAAGGAGCCAATCTTCATCGATATCTCCAACAATGAGGAATAGCTTGTCTTATTAGCTCACTATAAGGACCCATGTTCAGTTTGCTAGCTACTGCCTTTCCTTAACAAATTCTAGTGAATTGTGCTATCTACTTTTACCATGCAATCTTTTGCTATAGTGTATATGTTCTATATGTCATGCAATGTGGTGTTCAGTTAACTGCTTGGTTCAATTCTTCAAGGTGCAATATTTCCAAGTTGTTAAGCATGCTTGGTTTGGTTAACTGTCTGATCTTCTATTACGAGTATGTCATATTGTGCAATGTGGTGCTCACTTAACGTTTGGTTCATTTGTTGTGGTGTTTAGTTAACTGCTTGGTTAAATTCTGCAATGCGATGTTCAATTGTTGTGGCTGCATTCTATTATTGTATACCATGTGAGGAATAAATCGAATTTGGCTGCACTTAATACATGAGAAACATATACAAGTGCTATATTTCCTAGTTCTTAATCATCCTTGGTTTGGATAAATGGGTTTTCCATGTGGCTTGAATTAATCTGATGAATCTGCAATGTGCTTATTTTCCATCAACATATTTTACTGATAGCATGCGAACCCTTACTTAACCTGATGACTAACTACCTTATATGTGTTGCAGGGAAACAATGGGAAGCACCGAGGTTTACAAGATGGTACTAACTATTATACCTTGCCTTTTTATTCCTTTGCCCCATTTCCAATATAGAGAAGATATTTATGCACATCCTTCTTTCCAGGGTTCACTGATGATTACCTCTCAAACCACCTCTGTGGTCAGGAGGCGAGGAAAGTTTTCATAGAACACCCACGTTTCAATATTTAAGTGTTCCTGAGGAGGTCGAAGGATGGACGGTCAATCATCCACAGGCACTGGCCTAAAGTTGCAAAGACCTTCAACATGAATGAAGGCTCAATATTCGCCTTCCGCTTCAGCAGTTCTCCAGATGAGATGCATCTCTCTATGTACCGTCTATGATACTAATTTCAAAAGGTTCTAGATGTTGCATGTGAAACTTGCTGCTGGTGCAGTTGTGTAATGGGGTAGCTGAGTGTCGAAGCTATATCATGTTGTACTCCGGTGTATTTCAATTATGAAATCCTGCTTCCTTAATATGGAAATGGAATATATTATGTGCTTAAAATGAATGTCAATTAGATTAGTAAATGGATTATTAATAATAGGGCAATTAGCCAGCTAATTGGCCAATTAGCTTGTTAATTGGGTTTTCCTATTGCAAACAGTTATTGAGAAAACACCGTGGGCGATGACCTCAGGCAACGCACACAGTTTCTAGGAATAAACCATGTTGGATGAATGAACAATCACACACGACATTCTCTTGAAAACTGTTTGCGTTACGCCACCTTGTGCAAACATTTTCCTTGGAGTGACTGTGTGTGATGTATATACGAACGGAAACGTTTAGCGGTGACTGACTGTGTGGGATGTACTTCTGACCGGAAATGATTTCGCCTGTATAATTGTATTTTTTTAGCACTACTTTACGTATTTCTGTATTTGAGTGCTTGCCGGTCGCACACGACCTCATTTTGCCGAGCGTGTGTGCCAGGAGGGCATATCCCCGACGGTTTCTGGGTCGTGTGGGAAGGACCCCACTATCGCCCACACTCACTAGGTGACGGTTCCGAACGCCGTCGCGGAATGGGGTTAAAAACCGTTTGTATAGCACCGACGTGTACTAGTCTGTCCCAAAGAGAAGGAGGCTGTCGGATTTCGCGTTCCGGCAAAACCCTTGAGGTTCGAACACCGGGGTGCGCACGAAGATCTCTCCCTATCTAATCATGCCCTCACCCTCGCCGCGATCTCAAAGCCTAGCTCGAAGAACCCACAACACAAGAGACACGAGATTTATACTGGTCCGGGCCACCGTTGTGGTTTAATACCCTACTCAAGTGTGGTGTGGTGGATTGCCTCCTGGGCTGAAACAGTACAAGGGAAGAACAACCTCCTAAGGAGAGGTGTTCTTGTGCTTGGTGAGTGTGAGGATGGAATGGATCTAGTCCAAGATGAGTTTGTGTGGTTGAGGATGATCTGAATCCGTCCTCTCCTACTGTGGTGGCTAGTCCTATTTATAGAGGCCCTGGTCCTCTCCCCAAATATTGAACGGGAAGGGAGCCAACAACGGCCAAATTCGAAGGGAGACAACTAGTACGAGTTATCCTTACAAAGGGTGGTCTTCGCTTGCCAAAGGCTCTGGTGGTGACGCTGTCTTGGGCTCCACGGTGACCTCCGTCTTGCCGTCCTGCTGGTCTTGGTCTCGTTGCACCGATATGGAAACCTTTGCCTGATGCCTCAGGACTCCTTGCCTGCGCTTGCCCCTTTAGCACCAAAGAGGAAACGAGGACACTGGGCATGCTAGCGCCCGCCTAGCTCCAGTCGTCATGGCTTGCGTCACAGGAACCTCGCGAGGTGTCCCTTGCCTTGATCTCTCCGCCCCTCGCGAGCCAACCTGGTAAGGTCGCTCCTGAGGTGGTCTTGTGTTGCCCGCCTCGCGAGGCTTGGCCCCTCGCAAGGGTCTTGAGTGTTTGCTGGTGAAGATAGGCCGTACAGGGCTGCTAGTGGAGCCACGCCGTTGGCCGCAGGCAGGCAAGTCTGGGGACCCCCATTCCCAGGACGCCGACAGTAGCCCCCGGGCGCAAGGCGCACTCGGACTTGGCTTCGAGGCGAAGCCAAAGGGCATGTGTGGAGCGCCGCGAGCCCCAACAGCCTGCGGCCTTGGTCGACGCGTGGTGATTGATTGGACGTGGGCGTCTCTGCTTCCCCACGCTGCCTCGGCAACTGCCCGTCTGACAAAAGGCTGGCACGGGCTACGCTTGCCTTCATTGCTTTCCTTCGCCTTGCTCCAGATCCCCTTTCTCGCTCCTTGCTTCCGAAATCTCCAGATCTGCTTCAATCCCCTTCCGAGCTTTCGACCAATGGCGCCCCGAAAGGCCAAGGCTTCTGTGCCGCCTGCTTGGTACGAGCCGGCTCTAGACACGCCCAACGTCTCGGAGAAGAACCTCGCCGCCACGCGCCTGCTGACGGCGGGGGAGAGCAATGAGAATGGGAAGACCAAGCTTCGTGCCGGCTCCGCCGAGCCGGAGGCCCAGGGGAGCACCTTCTACCCCTTCTTTATGAGCAGCGTCGTCGCGGGCCTGGTTCCCCCTTTCTCCGACTTCTTCTATGTCGTCCTCCGCCATTACATGTTGCAGGTCCTTCATCTCCATCCCAACTCCATTCTTCTCTTGTCAATCTTCGCTTTCTACTGTGAGGCGTATGTCAGTGTGATGCCGTCCGTGGCTCTGCTGCGCCACTTCTTCTTCCTCCGCATCAACGACGGTCATACCTCTGTGTGCGCCAACTTCATCGCGGCCGGCAAGGCCAATGCGATCTCGAAGGCTCGGAAGAAGGCCGACGGCTTTAGGAGCAAGTGGGTCATGATGGACGCCAAGTGCGTCCACCCACGCTTGAGGCTACCAACGGAGATGCCCCAGTCCGACGAGGGGTGGTCTTGCGCCAAGCTTACTGATGACCGGGCGAAGCCTGTGCTGGAGAAGATGACTGCCAACCTGAATCCGGGCAACGCGAAGGCGGCAAAGCTTACGGGGGCATGCTCCTGAGGGAATTCATGATGCTGCGCGTGGCCCCGCTCCAAGCGCACTCGCGTCCCTTGTGGACGCTTGAGGGCGCTGAAGATAAGCTCCGCTTGAATCCGGCGGCCTTATCTGACGAAGAGCTGGCCGCGGCTCTCCGCCTCTTGGTTGGAGATGACCAGGAGTACCCACCGAGTGCCTTCGTTCCTCTGTTCATTCACGAGGATGGGGCACAAGTCACGGCCGCCATGCCCACCTTTGACGGGCGCGGGCTGGTACCGCCGGCGCCTACTGGGGTCCCGGTGGTGACGACACCGGTGGACGTGTCTTCAGGCGATTCCCACAGGGAGGGGGAAGAGGAGGAAGACGAGGAGCGCGACTCGAAGGTGACCCCTGAGGGGATGGGGGAGACCTCCCCCTTGCGCAAGGCCAACATCCTCCACACCCTGTCTGACGACGACGACGAGGCCGATGTCCTCCAGAGGGGGGAGCCGCCCGTGATCCTGACGAGGGCAGGTCGGCACTGATCTCCCGAGATGACGCTCCTGCTCTAGCGCCGCTTGGGGCTGCTTCTGGCCCATCTGCCGCCCCTCCTTCTGATCCTGGAGCCCGCGCACCCGTGCGCCCGCGCCCCAGGCTGCGAGGCTCTCAGGTTTCAAGCTTATGAAATGGAGGGACTACGCCGCAGTAGACCAGTAAGTGCTCTTGTCCTGTTTTGTTCTTGCTTAAGCCGCTGATCCTTGACGCTACTCCGTTGTGCAATTAGGCTGATGCCCACGGCGAAGAAGAGGAGGGAGGAAGCGGTGGTGCTGCCCGGGACCAATTTGCCTGCTGCGGCTGCGTCTCCCTCCGTGGAGAAGGGTAGCATCGGCGCTCATGCCTCTCCGGCTCGATCATCCTCGTGAGGCCCGGGGGAGCATCCTCGGGAGGAGTCAGCCCCCATGGCCCCGCTGGCTTCGGAGGCACCGGTGTCCGGTTCAGCTGCTGAGGTCCCCAAAGCTCAGGAGCCCCCAGTCTCTCAGTCTGTGGTGACAAT
The DNA here is from genome assembly GCF_018294505.1 of Triticum aestivum. Taxonomy (NCBI): domain Eukaryota; kingdom Viridiplantae; phylum Streptophyta; class Magnoliopsida; order Poales; family Poaceae; genus Triticum; species Triticum aestivum. The sequence continues at coordinate 309,669,126 of NC_057802.1, forward strand.
GCCGCCTCCTTCTCCTCCTGCTGCACCGCTGATTCCAGGTCCTTCCGCCTCCCCTGACGTCTTGGAGCGCGCTCTTTATGAGATGACCCGGCTGCGAGAAGATCTTCAGGGCGCCGACCCCCACCTGGTAGTTGGGCGCCTGGAGCTGGTCTCTGGCTGGCTTCATTCTGACGTGTCCGTTTGGGCGGCGCTGAGCCAGGCCGCGGCAACCTCCGAGAAGGAGAAGCAGGCCGTCGCCCAAGCAGAAGCCACTCGCGAGGTGGCGCTGAAGGATGTCGAGGCCGCCTAGGATCGCTGCCGGGTGCTGGAGGCCGAGCTGAAGACCCAGCGCAACGAGCGTGCGGAAGAAGCCGTAGCCGCAAGGCGGAGGAGGAGAAGATGAAGGCCCTGGAGGACGCCATCAAGGGTCGCGACGCTGAGCTGGATGAGTTGGCGAAAGCGCAGGCCGCGGAACGCAGCCGGCTGAAGAACCTGGAGTAGAAGGTGGAGGTGGAGAAGGCTGATCTTGACGCCAAGGCGAAGGTCCTTGCTGAGGACCACGAGGCTTTCAAGCTCCTCGAGGTGAGGTCTCGGATGGCGCTGTGGTCGCTCTACGAGAAGGGATTGGAGCAGCCGCTGGCCGCCATCAATGAGGGCCCCGCCCAGCTGCTTCCTTATCTGGTTGATGCGCTTGAGGACGTCGTGAGCGGTATCGGCCCCATGGCAGAGGGGGAAGCCCGCGTCCTTTCCTCAGCCGCGCTGACGCGCGTCTTCAGCCATCTCCATCTTCGCGATCCCGCCGCCCGCCTTGACAAGCTGCTGGAGCCTGTGGACGACGAGCACTACGTAGCCGCTGCCGCAGCCGTGAAGGGTCAGGTGGAGGCCCTGCTGAAGAAGTTCCGCGCCTTCGCTCCCGCGCCTTCGACCGGCGGTGCAGGTGAAGGCGACGCCACCAAGGAAGGAGCATCCCTTGCGGGCGACGGCGGTGTCCAGGGATGACTTGCTTGCGGCTCGTTCCCTATTTAAACTCCTGCAACATGTATCATGCCTCGTGGAGGCGTTTAAACTTGCGGTTGGTATTGGAGAACGACATGTCTTGTAATATTTTCTTTGAGATTTTGCGACTTCCTTCCCATTTGCTTTACGTTCTACGTCAGTAGAGCACGACCCCGCGCATACCTCAGCCATCGTTGGGTCATCCGGATCACCAGGACGAGACCAAGGAGTGAGGGGCTACGTGGCCTGTTAGGCTCCTGAGTCCCGATGCTCAGGAGTCCCCCTTGACGCGCAAACAGCTTATGGAAAGGAGATGCAGGGGTAGGTCTAGTGTTCTACGTCAGTAGGGCCCGACCCCGCACATACCTCAACCGCCGTTGGGTCGTCGGAATCACCAAGACGAGACCAAGGAGTGAGGGGCCACGTGGCCAGTTAGGCTCCTGAGTCGCGATGGAGTCCCCCTTGACGCTCAAACGACCTTCATACCTTTGCCCTCGCCGAGGCTCGGCTCGGGAGGGGCGCGCGACGACCAGGTCCGGGGGACCTGGCTGGGTGGCGTACGCTTGGGCGTGACCCGAGCGCATCCCCCATGCCCAGCCCCCTCGTGCAACTCTCCCGAGGGGAGGTGTTGCGATGAGGCCAGACACTGAGCTCAAGGGCTCCCTAAGGTTGATACGGTTGTGAGGCCGCCCTCAGTTGTTTATCACAAGTGTGGAGCATAGCGCTTCCGCACTTGCATGGGCATAGCTACTCCTCGGCAGTGTCGACGGCCAGCGCGGAGGATGGTGCTTCCACTGGTACGTGGGAGGGGACTCCCTACTGCGGAGAGCCCTCGGGGCGTGTACAGCCCCGCCCTGACACATGGCTTGCACGACAAGGCTAGACGAGGTGTGTCTGGGCACTCGTGGGCCAGTGCGGGACCCACGAGGCCCTACCTCAAGGCGGGTTGCGCCTGGTCTTGGTTCTTGATGGCTGCGGTGTTCCTGTGAGATGGTTAGGAAACCTGCGCTGAATGAATTTCCTGAGGTTATCGCACGAGAAGGCCAAGCACCAACGACCCCAGGAGGTGACGTGAATGGGGCCGGCCCGCCAGATAGAGCTCAGCCATCGGATTTATCGACGCTGCAGGGACGGGCCCGAGCACAGACGCCGTACCTAGCCTTCTTATGCGAAGGATCCTGAAGAAAGACGATCGGCGCGCGGATCCCATGACGGGTGACAATCAAGCAGGTGATAACCATAGACAGATTATGCATGGAAAGCAAGCGGGATTAGGTAAACGCAAAAACGATACATGCCACTGGGTTGGACCCGAGTGGCTTGGGATGATGCAGCCCGAGGGGCGCCCCCAGCAGAGTAAGCTAAAGATGTAAAAGGATACCTGCCACAGGGACAGACCCACGCGGCCTGGGAATGATGCAGCCCGAGGGGCGCTCCCAGCTACATGAACTCGGAAGATGTCACCTGGTTCCATTGTCGAAGGGATGTTGGGGTAGCTGAAGATGCGTGGTGAAGGGGTTGCTCCTCACGAGCCACCGGGGCCCTAAGCCTCAGGAGGCTCTGGGGGTCTAGGCGGTTTCTTGAGGACCATCTCCATCTCCGCCAGGACTGCGTGATGTCTGGCCTCCTGAGCCGCCAGGACGCTCCACAGGTTGCGTTGGAAGGTGGACGCCATGCTCGGCAGGCCAAATGGCATGCGAACCTAGCTGTGAGGCGGGCCCTCGCAACGTCCCATGCGCGAAGGCAAGAAAAGCTCCTGAGATGCGGCTATGTTGAGCCTTGGATGTCGACGCAGACGCGCAGCCCGCCATCCTCGCCTGGATGGGGAGCCGCGCCAGGTGAGCGGCGATCGCCGCGCATGGCTCTTGCATCCTACAGTTCCTGAGTGGTCTTGGCAATGAACTCCTGAGCGCTAGGCGCCCCTTGTCTGGTGTCCTCTTGAGGGAAACGTTCCACAAAGCACGCCTCCATGTGGTTCCCGAGCGCCTCCCTCGTGACGTTGGCGAGGTCTGAGCCCCTCCAAAAGAGAGCCCTCGAGCCCTGCCTGAGGAGGGCACCGGGCGTGCCTTCCTATGCGAGGGAGGGAGGTGCCCCAGGCGCGGGCGCCGATCCTGACGAGGCACCACTTGTGGCGCCGTTCCCCTGAGGCCCTGTGCGGAGTAGCTGCTTCTTCTTCTTGGGGACAACCTCAGAAGGGTACTGGGCTGCATTATCGTCGGGGTCTTTGATTGATGCAGCTTGGAAGGCGCGCTCAAGGGAGCACACCGCATCTCTTTCTTCGCAGGGGACCGTGATGATCCCGCCACTCCCTGGCATCTTGAGGACGTTGTAGCCATGGTGTGTCACTGCATGAACTTGGCCAGGGCCGGATACCCGAGGATGGCATTGTACGGCAGACGGATGTGGGTGACGTCGAAGTTGATGAGCTCGGTGAGGTAGTTGTCGCGCTGTCCGAAGGTGACAGGGAGGCGGACCTGCCCCATCGGGGTGGTGGAGCCGCCGGTCACTCCTAAGAAAGGCTTGGTAGGCTAAAGCTGATCGTATGGCACTTGGAGGCTGTCGAACGTCTCAACGGACAGGACGTTGAGCCCTGCGCCGCCGTCGATGAGGGTCTTGGTGACTTGCACGTTGCTGATGACGGGTGAGCAGAGCATCGGGACGGTGCCAACGGTGGCCGCGCACTTGAGTTGGTCTGCTGAGCTGAAAGTGACGGCGCACTTGGACCACCTGAGCAGGCGCGTGGCCTCGAGCCTCAGAAAGACCGCATTCACCTCGCGAGCAAACTGCTTGAAGATACGCTGGGAGGCTGGGGCCTGAGCTCCGCCCAAGATGTAGGTGATAGCACGCGGCTCTTGGAAGCCCCCAGCCCCCTCATCCTGATGGTGGTCGTCGTTCCTTCTTGGTGGTGGTGGCAGCGGAGGAAGTCCAGCATTGCCCTGAGGGCGATCCTCGCAAGGCTGATCCCTCCAGGCGCCGTCACGAGGTTGGTCCTGCCAACGGTCCTCACAAGGTCGGTCGCGCCACTCCTGGCGGGGGCCACGGTCATTCCAGTGTCCTCCGCCACGTCCTCCTCATCGGCCGTAGCCCCGGTCGTTGCACTCGGGGCGTTGACTGAGGCATCCATCTCGAAAGGCCCTGATCTCTTGACAGTCATTAGTGTTGTGGTTGTGTATGTTGTGGAAGGCGCAGAACGGATGGCTGCTCTTGGACGACTCGGGATGGTCCCGGTGCGCTTCGTGTCCGGCTCTGCTGCGAGCACGGCCACTCCTTTGCACTTCACGTCCTTGGCCTTGGCATTCTTCTCCTCGGGGTTAGCAGCCGAGAGCTCGAGGAGGGAAAGGCGCCCTTCCTCAGCTCTTGCGCACTTGGTCGCCAGGTTGAACAACTCCAAGGTCGTGCATAGCTCCTCGTGGATGGCGAGCTCCTCCTTCATGTTGACGTTGCAGACGCCATCAGAAAACGCGGAGATGATGGCTTCGTCTGTCACCTTGGGGATCTTGAGGCGAACGTTGTTGAAGCGCTGGATGTACTTTTTGCAGGGTCTCTCTTGGCTGCTGTTTGATGCGGCGCAGGTCACCCGCGGCCGGAGGGCGGTCGCGAGTGCCCTGGAAGTTGGCGACGAAGCGGTTGTGCATCTCGTTCCAGGAGGAGATCGAGCCCGGGGGCAGGTTCAGGAGCCACGAGCGAGCGCCATCCTTGAGAGCCATGGGGAACCAGTTCGCCATGACTTTTTCGTCGCCGTTGGCCGCCTCGATGCTCAGCTCGTAGAGCTGCAGGAACTCTGCGGGGTCGGGGGTGCCATCGTAGTGAGGAGGCAGGTCTGGCTTGAACTTGCCCGGCCAGGCGACACTACGCAGCTCAGGGGTGAAGGCGCGGCAGCCTGCGGTGGCCACCGGGACCCTTTGCTGATGCGGAGCCTTCCCTTGATGCCCGCGCACCGCCGCCTCAGGCGGCGCACAGTCTTGTCGCAGTGGTGCTGGGAGCGTGGGAGCGTTCTCCTGCGGCCGAGGAACTTCTTGGCAGCTTTCTTCTTCTCGCGCGGGCGTCCGGCGCGGTGGGTCATGCCGGTTGGCCGCACGTCTCGGCGCCAGAATGCCGTCTTGGCGCAGGGGTGGTGGAGGCGCTCCATGGGCCACGTCGCTCGCAGCTGGCGAAGGGCGAGACAGTGAGAGGGATGGCGCCGGGGAGCCCCCTGCGGCGCTGACGAGCTCGGCGATGCGGTCTAGCCAGTCCTCATAGAGGTCGTCGACGGGGCGGTAGCGCAGGAGCTCGCGTGCCATGAGCAGCGCAGCCTCCACGTCCGTGGGAGAGTGACGAGCGTGAGACAACGAGCCCGCCGGGGTCAGCGACGGAGTGGCGGTGCGGCCGTCCCGCCGCACCGAGGGGTGCAGCGAGGACGCTTGCTGCTCGTTCCCCGCCAGGCCGGTGGCGGCGGGTGACGGAGAATGACGGGGAGGCCCACCGAAAGGAGCTGTCTGAGCGACGCGGGCGGCGAGGGCGGCCCAACGCTCAGCGCGGGCTCGGCGAGCGTCCTCCATGGATGCGACGAAGCGACGGGAAGCTGATCGACGGAAGGAAAGCTTCGGCGCAGCCTGGCACGCCAAATGTCGGACTTCAGGTTTCGGCAAGACCCTTGAGGTTCGAACACTAGGGTGCGCACGAAGATCTCTCCCTACCTAATCACGCCCTCACCCTCGCCGTGATCTCAAAGCCTAGCTCGACGAACCCGCAACACAAGAGACACGAGATTTATACTGGTTCGGGCCACCGTTGTGGTGTAATACCCTACTCCAGTGTGGTGTGGTGGATTGCCTCTTGGGCTGATGATGAATAGTACAAGGGAAGAACAGCCTCCTGAGGAGAGGTGTTCTTGTGCTTGGTGAGTGTGAGGATGGAATGGATCTAGTCCAAGATGAGTTCGTGTCGGTGAGGATGGTCCGAATCCGTCCTCTCCTACTGTGGTGGCTAGTCCTATTTATAGAGGCCCTGGTCCTCTCCCCAAATATTGAGCGGGAAGGGAGACAACAACGGCCAAATTCGAAGGGAGACAACTAGTACGAGCTATCCTGACTAAAGGTGGTCTTCGCCTGCCAAAGGCTCTGGTGGTGATGTCGTCTTGGGCTCCACGGTGACCTCCATCTTGCCATCCTGCTGATCTTGGTCTCGTTGCACTGATATGGAAACCTTTGCCTGATGCCTCGGGACTCCTCGCCTGCGCTTTCCCCTTTAGCACCAAAAAGGAAACGAGGACACTGCGCGTGCTGGTGCCCGCCTAGCTCCAGTCGTAATGGCTTACGTCATAGGAACCTCGCGAGGTGTCCCTTGCCTTGATCTCTCCGCCCCTCGCGAGCCAACCTGGTGAGGTCGCTCCCAAGGAGGTCTTGTGTCGCCCGCTTCATGAGGCTTGGCCCCTCGCGAGGGTCTTGAGTGTTTGCTAGTGAAGATGGGCCGTACAGGGCCGCTGGTGGAGCCATGCCGTGGGCCGCAAGCAGGCAAGTCTAGGGACCCCCGTTCTCAGGACGCCGACAGAGGCTTGTGCTAAACAGTTGAGTTTGCAACAAAAAATATAGTAGTAGTAGTGGGAACATTTCTTTTTATTATTGAGGTGTTGAGTTGAGGCATGTAATGGAAATGCAAGAGATTGTAACAAATTCATGAAAGCAATAAAGTTCATGTGTCATGATTTCATACGTTGAATTGTATGAGTTGTTACTCTATGAAGAAAGATTTTGACCATTTTCGAGGATATGAGAAATATGGTCTATGGAAGAATTTGTGCATTTCAAGGTTGGTAGTACCCTGTGAGGACACTTGACCCCTGGAAAAGATAATGATATTCCACGGAGTGGACTTCGGACAAAATAAGTATGAGTTTTATCTTGATATGTGGGATACCCCAAGAATATGAAGGGATGAAGTACTATTGGATATAAAGGAGGTATAATGTTGGTAATATGGAGCAATTGTAACCCTAGGATGAGTTAGAGCTATAAATGTGATGAGGTGGCCTCGTAACCCATAGGCTCCAGGACCTGACAAGAAGCAAGCACACTCTTGCTGAAGGAAAAACCCTAGATGAAGTTACGACTTTATCAACAGACGATCTTATAGGAGTTACGCAAAACCTGAGAGTTGTGAAGGAACGCTAGATGTTTGTTTGGCTAGCAGAATCCATGGAGTTATTCAAACTTAGTTCGTCGACAAGAGAAATTCCGCAATGCTTGTGAGGATGACCGAGTGTTAGAATGCGAGATTCATTAAACCATATACAAGGTAATGATTTGGGTGTGGAATGGATTGATCACCATGCCGACTTACTCTTATTATTCGCCTCTGCTATATGGGATGGTAAATCTGAGTGACTTACCCATAATAGAGAGAGATGATGATATCAAAACCTTGATTGAACCTTAGAATGGTATGACAGTTTTCCCTAGTACAAGGCAGCTGTTGCCAATTGGAGGTCATACAGTGAGAATGAAGCCCAGACCCATTTCCTGCAGGAGAAACCATAAATTGACGACCACCATGAGATATCGATAGTTGTTTAGTATTGGCGCCAGACTGTCAGCTAAGAAGACCCAGTCTCGAAAGAACCTTACCAAGATTTAAGGAGACAAGGATTGAGGAAAAGGTTGTGCCACTACCGGAAGAGCCCAGAGTAGGAATTCTCCCAAGAATCTCAGAACTGACCCTGTCAACAATAAGGATTGAGTATATGAGTTTTTGATGGAACCGTAACCATGTTTCTAAGGGTGGTAGCACCCCAGACCGTCGTGCCAATCGATGGATTTCGAGGAAGCCCCGAACCTAACCTATTTCTTTCTAGCCTCTTCGAATCTCGATAGCGAGATTCATTTTAAGGGTGGTAGGTTTGTAACATACCAAAATTCTAAATTTTGGAATGTTATATTAATTAGGTTATAATGATTGCTTGCGTGATTTGTTGTGTGAAATTGAGTGGAATCTGAAAGTTTTTCTTTTCGAAAGTTGAATGAGAGGGAATGAAATGACTTTCCCAAAACTTTCACCTTGCATTTATGATCTCCATGAATTCAAAATTCATTTCATCACAAAACCCTAGAGTGAAGATGATATGAATTCTTCTATTTAATTAAATGAAAATGGGTTTTTGAAAAGGTTTGAATTCCACTTGAAAATATTTCAAATTCAGAAACTTTATGCAACTCAATGAGTTTCATGAGAGAAGATAAATGACTTCTTCAAATGCGAGGAAAGAGAGTTGGAAGTTTCAAAGAATCAAATTGAAAGTCCTTTTGTAGTTAATTTGAAACCCACTTTCAATTGAGAGTTATTTGGTTTTTGTTCAAATTATTTTTCTCTAAAAATAAAATATATGGAAAATAGGGTAAAATAATTCCCTATAGTATAAAAATGGAGAAAAATGAGTTTGAAATCATTTTGGTATTTTAAAATATTTTTATTTGGTTTTTAAATGAATCAGGAGCACAGTTTGCTTTATTTAATTTTTTGGGAACTTATTTGCCACTGAAAATATGTTCATATTTTAGGAAATATTTTTTTGAAAATTTTGCTATATAATATGCCTATATTATATTTTTATTTTCATTTCATTTTCTTTTGTTATGTTTGTGTTTAAAAAAAGGAGCCACCGACCGCGCCCGGCCTGGCCACCCGGCCCAGCCCCGCAGCGGCCTGCACTGCGCCGAACCGCCTCTGCCTCGCTCGCCCGCTCGCTCCCTCGCGCGGACGCCACTTCGCCAGCCGCCGACAGGTGGACCCCACCTGTCAGCTTCTTCTTCCCCAAGCCGAGCCAGACTCCTCCGCCCGTACTCTTCGCCGACCAATGTCGTGCCCGTCCCGGGCACCTCCCCTAGCGTTGCCCCTCCTCCACGCCTCCCTCCAATAAATACCCGAGGCTCCGGCCCCATTTTCGCCTCGAAACGTAGCCACCCTCGCCTCCCCACGCCCCACGTGAACTGACCGCAGTTTCAGAGATCCGCCGAGCTCCGCCGCCACGCACCACGCTGTTCCGACGTCGCAGCTAAGCGCGGACACCGCCATCGCCTTCCCCTCGTCACGCCGCGCCTCCCCGTGGTTTCGCCTTAGCCGGAGGACCTCCAGAGAGGCCGCCCCGACCACCACTGAAGCCGCCGCTGCCGTCTTCTTCGCCGCCAACGACCGTCGCCGCCGCGGTAAGCCACCGGCTACCCTCGTCCATCCGATCTCCCTCCTACGGTCCAGATTACATTATGATTTGTTTTTTTCCTCGAACCATTGTTCTCTAAATAGCGAATGCTCGCTAGTTTAGCCTCTGTAGCAAACGAATTTCATCGCCTATGCTTCTGTAGTGGACGTTCGTCCGTTAGTTTCTGTCTCGTAGTCAAGGACTTAGATGCAATTATTTTTCTTACACATTAGCCCTTGATTTTCAAACCCTCATAACTTTTCGACCGTTTGATCAAATTCAGTGAAACCAACGCCAAATTGTTCATCATGATCTCAACTATCCCGAGAAATTATTAAATCAAATTTTTAAAATTTAAAATTTGAACTAGATCAGATTTGAATTTAAACTTGTTTTGGCTATAACTTGAGTTTTATAACTCCGATTTAATTGATTCTTTTTGAAAATCGTAGCTCTTGGCATGGACTTTCTACTAAGGTTAAAATCACCCAATTTTGCTACTGTTAAAAATATGTTTCTTTCTAGAAGTTTTATTTGATGGTTTTGACGTTTTCCAAAATATTTTCTGCGTTCTTTTGGATCTTTGAGTGATTGCTTATGTGTGGTTATAATTTCTTGCTCACGATAGATTGATCGGAGTGTGACGAGTAGAACTATCAAAAATTATGAGTGTGAAGAATCTTCATCAACAGTACAAGGAAAGTTCACACTTTGATCATACTCTTCCTATACCTAGTTTTACTTGCATTAGATACACCCCTCAAAGATTTGCATGTGTAGGATTTGGGTACATGTGGTTTTGCTATGTAGTTCATGAGGTAGGAACCTATGATCCTTGAAACACCCCGGGAATATATGTTATGCTCATACATTGCTTAGCCATGCTCGTAGACGGGGATTGGTATGTGAGAGTCATGCAAGTTGCGAGAGATAATAATTAAGGGTAACTTAAGGTGGCAACATTAACACACATCTGGGTGGAATGGTTGGGGCACCCTGGAGAAACCAGTGCTTGCCCAAGGGGATCCCGGAGTACCCGTGTGATTACCCTATGGAATGCCACCCAGGCTCAAAGGGATCATGTGACACCCAAAATTTTCAAGTGGTTTTCTCAAAATCTTTTATTTGATTTGAGGAGGGTATTTAGATTTTCTTCTAAAAGAACTTTCCCTCTCAAAATATTTTCTTTTATGACAAGTGTTTTGTTTTGGATTCACCCAAGATTTGATTTTGGCCTTGGAGGTTTTTTCTTTCTTATGTGGACTCAAACCCAATTGGTTTTCATTTGGGAAATTTCTTTTGAAAATCTTTTAAAATAATCCGATAGCATTTGGAGTGTTTTTCTCCCCCTTTCAAAAATCCCTCTTGCCTTGAACCAAGTGGAAATCTCCTCCCAAAAGCCTTTCCCCATCTTTGGATCATGATATGTTTAAAATCCAGCAAGTTGAACCTCTCCATATATTTGTTTCCGTTTATTTCTCATCAAAAACAATTTCTGTCCTCTACTTTGATCCTTGGAGGTTTTCAAAGGAACTACCACTTCTACTTTGAGTTTGGCCTCCAAACCAATTCCCCTAGCTAGTCCTTTGAGCCATCAACCAGGATCCATGAAGATCCACTGGTCTCCAGTTCAAATTTTTCAAATTGTGCTTGCTGCAAGTTTGGTCCTTATTTGCCAAATTTGATGAAATTCATTTGTTTTCTCCTCCTAAAAATCTGAGAAAAATCAGGCAGCCTCTGGGTGCATTGAGAGGTCACCTCACCAAGTCCCAGCTCCAGAAATTTTTTTCTTCATGCCAAATCATTTCGTCGAACATCTGCAGTGCACTGTTCCTGTCAAGTTCAGTTTTCAGAGCAACAGTTTCAGAGATGCACTGTCGTTTTCTTCAGGGCCCGTTGTCGATCTCGCCAGTACCCTGGTGTCGCCGTGCTTCCTGTCCCCTCCTTCTTATCTCTGCGCCGCACGATCACCTGGAAGCTTGCGAGCGTCGGCGACGAGCAGGAAGAGGTGTGCCACCCGTGAGCGACGGCAGCGGCGGCTTTGCGGCCGCGAGAGAGAGGCGCAGTGTGGACGGCGCCACCCAGCGCCGCCCAAGCCACCGGAGGTCGCCGCGTGGCCTTCCACTCCCCCGTGCGCGCTGCCACCCTTCGTCGCGAACTGCTAGGAGCGGAGCGCGCTCTCTGCCGCCGCCGTGCCCGTACAGCCGCCCCGTCGTTGATCGGTGCATTACGCCTTGCCCGACCGAGGTTTAGCGATGGAACGGCACCAGTGATCTTCCCTGATGGTGCCTAGCCCCCTAAACCCCCTGCCCAACCACTGCCTCGCCGTAATCGCTCGCCGGAGATATCCCGTTCACGGCCACCCCCTCGAATCGCCTATAAATAGAGGCCCCGAGCTCGAACACGAACTCACACCACCCCTACGCACCACCAATACCACGCCAAGCCACTGGTAGAGCCAAGAGGGAGCCTTCTTCCCCAACTCTGGCCGCCTCGACCCGCCACGGGACCCAGCTCGATTCACTCCCGTGCGTGCACCTCTACCCCTCATCTCTTGCCAGTAGCTTCCTTATGCATCCACTCTGCTGACCCGCGCTTCAATTTGGAGTTTGCAGCGCCCACTGGAGTTCCCCACCATTGCCCGAACCACCGTCCGCCGGAGATAGTGTCGCCGTTGACGTGGTGCTCCCCGACGGCCAAGTCCACCACCCACCGACGCGGAAGGGCACACTGAACCTCTTGGTACCCTCCGATCTCCCTGCCTCGCCGTGGTTCGACGCCGGCGACCACCGCAGCCTTCGGGCGCCGGCGAAGTTTTAAACCTGACGTGTGGACCCCCCCGTCAGCCTCTCTTCTTTCTCCCCCTCGAACCGTTTTCTGTTGGCGCCTTCGGGCAAATGCGCTTTCCCTTCGGGCTGGCGCATTTCTTTCCGAACCATTTTCTGTTTTCTCAGTTAAGTCCCTGGATCTTTTCTGTTTCATCACAGATTAGTCCCTGGACTAAAACCCTTATAACTTTTTAATAAAAGATGATTTTTGATTGATTCTTTTTCTGACAGTCTTATATTTTTGTCTAGTTTTTATAGTATTTATTTGGAAAAAATTTGGAACAATTTTTGTGCACGCGATGATTTTTACGTTAGTGTACGTTTTTGCTATACCGTAGGTTCCGGAGGAGGTGACGGAGCCGCGAACTTCGCCGAGCTAGACTCCGACTTCTCCGAACCAGGCAAGCATGTTTGAACCTTTGATATGATAGGTTTTTTTGCATGTTTGCTTGAATGGTTGTGCATGGCATATGAGCATCGGTGAGTATCTCGTTGCATGCAAGGCAACTATCCGTGTGTTCCGAAGTTACCGTGATCTTTGATGAGAGATGACCTGATCATGTGGTGACATGAAAGGTAGTGAGGTGGTATTGTTGGAGCATGCCAGCCTTACGTCATCCGTTAAACTCCGATGTTAACGCGGACTGAGTCACGTTACCATCCGTTCCCTTTCGTGCTACCACATGTTTTCTGTAAAGAATACGGTTTAGTAAGTTGTTAACCTCTTTCCGAGTACACACCAAATAGAGGGGCCGGGATGAGGGTTCCATGGCCCTGGATTAAAGCCAGTCATCCGGTCTGGGGGCATGGGTGTTTCCGGTTGGGACCGAGAGGGGGGCACCCCTTAGAGCGCGCGTATATAAATTTGATCCCATGCTACGCGAGGTTGTAGCCTCCCCGTCTCACGGTTTTTCTTGAACGTTGCCGAGGGTGATTCCTGGCATCGGAATGTTGAATGGGTGTGTACTGGTTAGATGTGTTTCTCCTAAAACACCGTAAACGGAACTAGTCCCCGTGACTACTGAAATCCGTTGGCTGTGGTTAAAGTGCAAACTCTGCAGAGTCAAATCCTTCCGAGTCATCGTGTCCATGGTCAAGGACCATGGCCAGTATATCCATATCTATGTCAATCCTCGTGGTAAATCCCCGGTGAACAAGCTTAAGTGGTATACCCGTTTGAATTGTTATTCCTGTGGATGGACTAACCTTTATTTTATCTCGTACTTAAATATTTCCGCGAACCGAATTAAATTCTTGAGCTACTGAATTATTGAGTTGTGAAATATAAGCCCTTTATGTGATGTCGCTCAGACGTCCGACTGTGGCACTCTTGTCATTTACTTTCAATATAAGCCCTTTATGTGATGTCGCTCAGACGTCCGACTGTGGCATGTCCGTTATTTACTTTTGATATAAGCCCTTTATGTGATGTAGCTCAGACGTCCCACTGTGGCACTCTTGTCATTTATTTTCAATATAAGCCCTTGATGTGATGTCGCTTCAGACGTCCGACTGTGGCATGCACTGTCTTTTATATTCTATTATAAGCCCTTTATGTGGTGTCGCCTTGACGCCTGACTGCGGCATTGTTATTCCATTTTTTTACCCTTCCGAGGAGTCTTTCAGACACTTGATTGGCCCTCAGTATTTTCTTTGGGATTTCGGGAGGACTACCGCCCGACTTCCCTTTTATTCTCCATGCATTGCTATCTCATTGTCTGAGTGCGCTTGTTAATCAGTTCATATGCATCATGTTTACATTTGTTATATCTTATGTCCGAACTGTCTTGCGAGTACTTTCATAGTACTCACCTGGCTTGTTGATTTGGCCAGATGTTGACGAAGGCGATCTCATGGATGAAGAGTTTGATAGTGATACCGACGCCTAGAGGAGTCCCAGTCAGTCCCGTGCGATCCTGGATAATGGTCACTTGTATTATATATGCTTCCGCCACCCTCAATAAGTATCCTCGAGCCTCACTCCGACGCTCGAAGAGTTGTTAGATTCAGGAGTCTTGTCACCCACTCCGCTGTGACTTTTCCACCACCGCTTTTATCGTGAGTTAGTAGTTATGCCACCCCATCCGCCTTTATGTATTATTGGCGTGTTTGTAATAAATTGTTGAGCAGGCCTCCGCTCAACCTTGTATTATATTCAGTACTCCTGGTATTTTTCTTCTGTGATCAAGAGAGTGAGAAGGAATTCTTCTTTACTGGTCCGTAAAAGGGATCGGTCTCTCAATAAATATTTTATTGAAAAACCGGTCGTGACAAGCTTGGTATCAGAGCCAGGCTGACTATAGGAAGCCACTAGGTGCGATCGCTAATCGGTTATTAGCGTCCTTAGTGCCTTTTCAGCATTTTGCAAATGTAGCTATTTTCTGTTGGTCATCATAAATTTATGATTTGACTACTCAGAATTTTTGCCTACTTTTGTAGATGGCTGGCAACGACTGCGAGACTCGGGTGTTCACTAATATACCCGAGGGGTTTGTCAAACTCCTCGTCTCCATCACCAAGCTCGCGATCGGGCCAGCGACTCGTCCGGAGTTCACGCTTTATCAGCACAAGCTCAGCGACGACGTGTCTATGCACCAAGCCGTGGTGCAATTCAAGGGAGGACGTTCTGCGTCTCGCCACTTCCATTTTATGGGAAGGGCCATGCCTACGGAGAGGCATGCCATGCAGATGGCCGCCCGTGAGGCGATAGCTCGTCTTCGGGATATTCTTCCTATGATGAAGACTCGTCGCTACTGCTACCTCCCATGCCATGTGCCATATACTTGTCACTATGCATTCGCCTGCCATAGGGGAGAGCGGGATGAAGCTATCGAGATGCTTGTCAAGTACCTCAAAGCTCTGGAGGAATCTTTGGACAACCTCGTGGACAATCTTGTGGCTGCCCGGATGGACTTAGTTCGGGGCGGTCCTGCCAGCAGGACGGAGCTTCTCCACATGGCACCGCCACTGACTTACGTCTCGTCCTCGGCATCTTATTCACCGGCCATTTTGGCCACTGCTCGCCGTCTGCCTACCACTGAGGAGTTCGACCGAGTCATCGCTCCTACTCTAGTCAGAGCTGCACCGCCTACCGCACCCGCACTGCCACCTGTCGCACCCGCGCCATCACCTCAGCGCAGTGCTACGCGCCTGGAGCCTACTAGGGAGGAGGTGGAGGTTGAGACTCCTGCACCGCTGGGTCTTACCCTCGGCAAGGGGAAGGAAATCTTCACCATCTCCGACTGAGTGCGCTTAGTAGCCGCGCGTTGTGCCTACATGTATGTTATGTTTTATGTACTTAAGTTTGTAGTAGTTGTGTGCGCTGCTTTCCGGAGGAGTGTGCTAGTCTTAATAACATGTCAGGAATGTGTACGCACATCCTGAGTGCTGTATCGTACGTTTGCGTTTCGCGTGTAAGATATGTGCTTAGCAGTCCTTCTCCGTGCGAAATCGTTTATTTTCTTGGAAAATCTTGAAGTCTTTTGAATTTTTGTCTTTGCAAGATTTTCCTTGTGCCACACAGTTCTTCTCATGGTTTTTGCAAAATAATACCCCAGAGTGGAAAATGTCTCGTCCGTGGACTTGTTCCATGCCCAATCAGCCAGAAGAAGTTTATGGAACACAGACAAGCAACAACTTCACTCAGGGACAGTCTAGCCAACAGGACAATGAAGCAGCCTAATCTCAAGTATGCCGTCTTTTCGAACAAAGCCAACAGCAGCACCAAGAGATGATGAATCACGTCATCAATATGGGAAACCACCGTCAGCCATATCAACCACACTCCAAGTTATCTGAACTACAGAAGACTCGCCCTTCAACGTTTGCTCACACTGATAGGCCGCTTGAAGCCGATGATTGGCTTCGAGACATCGAAAGAAAGCTGATTATTGCTCAGTGTTCGGATCATGAGAAGGTGCTTTATACACCCCACTACCTTACTGGAGCAGCTGCAGCATGGTGGGAAAACTTCCTACACATGCATCCCAGTGAACACAACATCACCTGGGAAGAGTTTAAGGAAGGCTTTCATGGGGCACACATCCCCAGGAGCATCATAAAAATCAAGAAAAGAGAATTTCATGACCTCAAGCAGAGAGGCATGTCAGTGACAGAATACAACGGTCAGTTTACCCAGCTATCTCGTTATGCCTATGATGAGCATATGACTGAGAACAAAAGGATGGAAAAATTTCTGGACGGCCTGGCGCCGGCATTAAGATGCCAATTGGTCGTACACACTTTGCCAGATTTTAAAACTCTGGTTGACAAGGCCATTACCTTGGAGAATGAGCGCCGCAGTCTGGAAGATATCCGTAAGCGGAAAAGGGACAAGACGACCCTTGCTCACAACAACCGAAGCAAGACTGATGTTCAGAGGGTCGAAGCAAGAAAATCCACGACTACTGATCTAAGGCCAACCAGACAGTTTCATTCAAGGGACAAGGACTTCACGTACCGTCCAGGGGTCACTTGCTATGCTTGTGGTGAAGAAGGGCACTATGCCAAACAGTGCCCTAAACCAAGGAACTCGGCCCCCAAGCCGAACAATGGTGGGAACAATCCAGCCCCCAAGCGCAACAATTTCAATCCCAACAACAATCACAGGAAGGGTCACCTGAACCATGTGACCAGGGAAGAAGCCCAGAATGCCCCAGACATCGTACTCGGTACATTCCCTGTCAACACAGTACCCGCCACAGTTTTGTTTGATTCCTTCTCACTCATTTGTTTCGAAGAGTTTTGTTTTACAACATGGTTTTCCGATACTTCCCTTGGAAAAATCTATGATCATCAAGTCCCCCGGGATTAAGCAGATCACTCAGAGTTACTGCCAAGGAGTGATCATTGAATTCGAAGGACTAAAGTTTCAGGCTAATCTCATCGTGTTGGAAAATAAAGGACTGGATGTCATCCTAGGGATGGACTGGTTGACCACCAACAAAGGATTTATTGACTGTTTCAATCGGACTGTGATTCTCACTCATCATCACGGCAAGACAATAAAGGTTACAGCTCAAGAGAGACCAAGGTCACGACAACCAAAGCTGAACAAAGTGGATATTTCAGAATTGAGAAAAGTCCGAGTGGTGTGCGAATTTCCCGACGTATTTCCTAAAGAACTACCAGGCATGCCACTAGACCGAGAGATAGAGTTCAGCATTGAACTAGCACCTGGCACCACTCCCATCTATAAGAAACCTTATAGAATGGCACCCTCAGAGTTGGTAGAATTGAAGAAGCAAATAAAGGAGTTACTGGACAAAGGATTTATTCGAGCCAGCTCCTCACCATGGGGTTCGCCAGCTTTATTCGCCAAGAAAAAGGATGGGACACTAAGACTGTGTATAGACTACCGAGCTCTCAATATGGTCACCATCAAAAACAAATATCCGATGCCGCGGATAAATGATTTGTTTGACCAGCTCGCGCAAGCCAAGGTGTTCTCAAAAATTGATTTGAGATCGGGATACCATCAATTGAAAGTATGGACAAAAGATATCCCTAAGACAGCATTCACCTCCAGATATGGCTTATATGAGTTCACAGTAATGCCGTTTGGACTGGCGAACGCCCCCGCATATTTCGTCCACCTCATGAACAAAGTGTTTATGAAATTCATGGACAAATTTGTTGTGGTGTTCATTGACGATATTTTGGTATATTCAAGGACACCAGAAGAACATGCTGAGCATCTCAGAATTGTTTTGGGAGAATTAAGGAAACATCAATTGTACACTAAATTTAGCAAGTGTGAATTTTGGCTAAGGCAAGTTGGTTTCCTAGGCCATTTATTAACCCAAGAAGGCGTGGCCGTAGACCCAGAAAAGGTCAAAGCCATACTTGACTGGAAACCACCAGCCAATGTGACCGATGTACGGAGTTTCCTTGGAATGGCTGGATATTACCGGAGGTTTATTGAAGGATTCTCCACTGTGGCAAAGCCGATGACACAGTTGCTCAAGAAAGACAAGAAATTTGTATGGACGGAAGCATGCGAGAAAAGCTTCCAAGAACTCAAGAAGAAACTAACAACAGCACCAATTTTGACCGTGCCAGACATACACAAGAGTTTTGAAGTGTATTGTGACGCGTCCCGGAAGGGCCTCGGATGCGTACTGATGCAGGATGGCAAAGTTGTCGCGTATGCTTCCAGGCAACTACGGAAACATGAGGAAAATTATCCTACTCATGACTTGGAGCTAGCAGCAGTCATCCATGCACTCAAGGAGTGGAGGCACTTTCTGTTGGGGAACCGTTGCGAAATATATACGGACCATAAGAGCCTCAAATATATTTTCACGCAACCAGAGCTAAATTTACGACAGCGACGCTGGTTGGAATTGGTCAAGGACTATGATGTCGGTATTCACTATCATCCAGGGAAGGCCAATGTAGTGGCAGATGCTCTTAGTCGGAACCCCAGCCCGGGCAACGACAGTCCACAGAACTTGAGGCCTGAGTTTCAGCAGGAGTTCGCTAGGCTCAACATGGTGTTAGTCTCTGAGGGCAATGTGTCAAATCTGGAGATACAACCCACCCTAATGGAACAAATTAAGAAGGCTCAGCAGGGACATCCCAGCATCGAAGGTATAAAGAGGAAAATGAGCCTTGGCAAGGCTTCAGAGTTTGTCACCGACAATGAAGGAATATTATGGTACGGGGACAGACTTTGCGTACCAAACATTGAGGAACTCAAGCAACAAATACTAACCGAAAGCCACACCGCTCCATACTCGATCCACCCTGGAGGAACCAAAATGTACAAAGACATTCAGGGAAGATTTTGGTGGCACGGTTTGAAAAGGGATATAGCTGCATTTATTGCTTGTTGCGATTCATGTCAGCGCATAAAAGCCGAGCATCAAAAGCCAGCAGGACTGCTACAGCCAAACCGGATACCTGAGTGGAAATGGGATGAAATTGGAATGGACTTCATCGTCGGACTACCTCGATCTCAACGCGGAAATGACGCCATATGGGTCATCATAGATAGGCTAACCAAGGTAGCACATTTCATTCCCGTGAAGACGACCTACTCCACTCAAAGGCTAGCCAAGCTTTATCTCTCCCGTATAGTTTGTTTGCATGGAGTCCCAAAGACTATAATATCCGACCGAGGCACTCAATTTGTCTCTAAATTTTGGGATCACCTGCAACAAGCTCTGGGCACTCAACTAGCATTCAGTACAGCATACCACCCTCAGACTGATGGACAAACGGAACGCGTGAACCAAATCCTAGAGGACATGCTGAGAGCCTGTGTGCTCACCTATGGATCCAGTTGGGAAGAAAGTTTGCCATATGCCGAGTTTGCTTACAACAACAGTTACCAAGCCAGCTTACAAATGGCACCCTTTGAAGCATTGTACGGACAGAGGTGTCGTACCCCACTGAATTGGTCAGAAACGGGTGACAGTCGTATCTTCGGCCCAGACATGCTCAAGGAGGCCGAGGAGAAGGTTAAACAGATCAGGGACAGACTCAAGGCAGCTCAAAGCCGACAGAAGAGCTACTATGATCGAAAACATCGTGAGGTCAGGTTTGAACCCGGTGAATACGTATACCTACGAGTATCGCCTATGAGGGGCCTACAACGGTTCAAAATTAAGGGGAAGCTAGCCCCAAGATTTATTGGACCATTCTGTGTGATGGCACGAAGAGGCACAGTAGCTTACCAGCTAGACCTACCCAAGGAGCTGTCAGACGTCCACGACGTGTTTCACGTCTCACAATTGAGGAAATGTATGAGTAACCCGAAAAAGCATGTGTCTCATGAGAGCATTGATGTGCAACTAGATCTCACCTACAGAGAACGACCAGTAAAGATATTGGAAGAGTCTGAACGGAGGACCTGACAGAAAACAACTAAATTTTTCAAGGTTCAGTGGAGCAACCACACCGAGGATGAAGCTACATGGTAAAGGGAAGATTTTCTCCAGGCAGAGTATCCATATCTATTTGAGGATCAGCAGTAATATCGAGGACAAGATTTTTCCTAAGGGGGTAGGTGTTGTGACACCCAAAATTTTCAAGTGGTTTTATCAAAATCTTTTATTTGATTTGAGGAGGGTATTTAGATTTTCTTCTAAAAGAACTTTCCCTCTCAAAATATTTTCTTTTATGACAAGTGTTTTGTTCTGGATTCACCCAAGACTTGATTTTGGCCTTGGAGGTTTTTTCTTTCTTATGTGGACTCAAACCCAATTGTTTTTCATTTGGGAAATTTCTTTTGAAAATCTTTTAAAATAATCCTATAGCATTTGGAGTGTTTTTCTCCCCCTTTCAAAAATCCCTCTTGCCTTGAACCAAGTGGAAATCTCCTCCCAAAAGCCTTTCCCCATCTTTGGATCATGATATGTTTCAAATCCAGCAAGTTGAACCTCTCCATATATTTGTTTCCATTTATTTCTCATCAAAAACAATTTCTGCCCTCTACTTTGATCCTTGGATGTTTTCAAAGGAACTGCCACTTCTACTTTGAGTTTGGCCTCCAAACCAATTCCCCTAGCTAGTCCTTTGAGCCCTCAACCAGGATCCATGAAGATCCACTGGTCTCCAGTTCAAATTTTTCTAATTGTGCTTGCTGCAAGTTTGGACCTTATTTGCCAAATTTGATGAAATTCATTTGTTTTCTCCTCCTAAAAATCTGAGAAAAATCAGGCAGCCTCTGGGTGCATTGAGAGGTCACCTCACCAAGTCCCAGCTCCAGAAATTTTTTTCTTCATGCCAAATCATTTCGTCGAACACCTGTAGTGCACTGTTCCTGTCAAGTTCAGTTTTCAGAGCAACAGTTTCAGAGATGCACTGTCGTTTTCTTCAGGGCCCGTTGTCGATCTCGCCAGTACCCCGGTGTCCGGTTTCGCCGTGCTTCCTGTCCCCTCCTTCTTATCTCTGCGCCGCACGATCACCTGGAAGCTTGCGGGCGTCGGCAACGAGCAGGAAGAGGTGCGCCACCCGTGAGCGACGGCAGCGGCGGCTTTGCGGCCGCCAGAGAGAGGCGCAGCGTGGACGGCGCCACCCAGCGCCGCCCAAGCCACCGGAGGTCGCCGCGTGGCCTTCCACTCCCCCGTGCGCGCTGCCACCCTTAGTCGCGAACTGCTAGGCGCGGAGCGCGCTCTCTTCCGCCGCCGTGCCCGTACGGCCGCCCCGTCGTTGATCGGTGCATTACGCCTTGCCCGACTGAGGTTTAGCGGTGGAACGGCACCAGTGATCTTCCCTGATGGTGCCTAGCCCCCTAAACCCCCTGCCCAACCACTGCCTCACCGTAATCGCTCGCCGGAGATATCCGGTTCACGGCCACCCCCTCGAATCGCCTATAAATAGAGGCCCCGAGCTCGAACAGGAACTCACACCACCCCTACGCACCACCAATACCACGCCAAGCCTCTGGTAGAGCCACGAGGGAGCCTTCTTCCCCAACTCCGGCCGCCTCGACCCGCCACGGGACCCAGCTCAATTTGCTCCCGTGCGTGCACCTCTACCCCTCATCTCTTGCCAGTAGCTTCCTTATGCATCCACTCTGCTGACCCGCGCTTCAATTTGGAGTTTGCAGCGCCCACCGGAGTTCCCCACCATCGCCCGAACCACCGTCCGCCGGAGATAGTGTCGCCGTCGACGTGGTGCTCCCCGACGGCCAAGTCCACCACCCACCGACGCAGAAGGGCACACTGAACCTCTTGGTACCCTTCGATCTCCCTGCCTCGCCGTGGTTCGACGCCGGCGACCACCGCAGCCTTCGGGCGCCGGCGAAGTTTTAAACCTGACGTGTGGACCCCCCCCGTCAGCCTCTCCTCTTTCTCCCCCTCGAACCGTTTTCTGTTGGCGCCTTCGGGAAAATGCGCTTTCCCTTCGGGCTGGCGCATTTCTTTCCGAACCGTTTTCTGTTTTCTCAGTTAAGTCCCTGGATCTTTTCTGTTTCATCACAGATTAGTCCCTGGACTAAAACCCTTATAACTTTTTAATAAAAGATGATTTTTGATTGATTCTTTTTCTGACAGTCTTATATTTTTGTCTAGTTTTTTATAGTATTTATGTGGAAAAAATTTGGAACAATTTTTGTGCACGCGATGATTTTTACGTTAGTGTACGTTTTCGCTATACCGTAGGTTCCGGAGGAGGTGACGGAGCCGCGAACTTCGCCGAGCTAGACTCCGACTTCTCCGAACCAGGCAAGCATGTTTGAACCTTTGATATGATAGGTGTTTTTCATGTTTGCTTGAATGGTTGTGCATGGCATATGAGCATCGGTGAGTATCTCGTTGCATGCAAGGCAACTATCCGTGTGTTCCGAAGTTACCGTGATCTTTGATGAGAGATGACCTGATCATGTGGTGACATGAAAGGTAGTGAGGTGGTATTGTTGGAGCATGCCAGCCTTACGTCATCCGTTAAACTCCGACGTTAACGTGGACTGAGTCACGTTACCGTCCCTTCCCTTTCGTGCTACCACATGTTCTCTGCAAAGAATACGGTTTAGTAAGTTGTTAACCTCTTTCCGAGTACACACCAAATAGAGGGGCCGGGATGAGGGTTCCATGGCCCTGGATTAAAGCCAGTCATCTGGTCAGGGGGCATGGGTGTTTCCGGTTGGGACCGAGAGGGGGGCACCCCTTAGAGCGCGCGTATATAAATTTGATCCCATGCTACGCGAGGTTGTAGCCTCCCCGTCTCAAGGTTTTTCTTGAACGTTGCCGAGGGTGATTCCTGGCATCGGAATGTTGAATGGGTGTGTACTGGTTAGATGTGTTTCTCCTAAAACACCGTAAACGGAACTAGTCCCCGTGACTACTGAAATCCGTTGGCTGTGGTTAAAGTGCAAACTCTGCAGAGTCAAATCCTTCCAAGTCATCGTGTCCATGGTCAAGGACCATGGCCAGTATATCCATATCTATGTCAATCCTCGTGGTAAATCCCCGGTGAACAAGCTTAAGTGGTATACCCGTTTGAATTGTTATTCCTGTGGATGGACTAACCTTTATTTTATCTCGTACTTAAATATTTCCGCGAACCGAATTAAATTCTTGAGCTACTGAATTATTGAGTTGTGAAATATAAGCCCTTTATGTGATGTCGCTCAGACGTCCGACTGTGGCACTCTTGTCATTTACTTTCAATATAAGCCCTTTATGTGATGTCGCTCAGACGTCCGACTGTGGCATGTCCGTTATTTACTTTTGATATAAGCCCTTTATGTGATGT
>NC_057802.1:309692310-309693803 GCF_018294505.1 Triticum aestivum
GGCACTCTTGTCATTTACTTTCAATATAAGCCCTTTATGTGATGTCGCTCAGACGTCCGACTGTGGCACTCTTGTCATTTACTTTCAATATAAGCCCTTTATGTGATGTCGCTCAGACGTCCGACTGTGGCATGTCCGTTATTTACTTTTGATATAAGCCCTTTATGTGATGTCGCTCAGACGTCCGACTGTGGCACTCTTGTTATTTACTTTTGATATAAGCCCTTTATGTGATGTCACTCAGACGTTCGACTGTGGCACGCACTGTATTTTATATTCTATCATAAGCCATTTATGAGGTGTCGCCCTGACGCCCGACTACGGCATTGTTATTTCATTTTTACCCTTCCGAGGAGTCATTCAGACACTCGATTGGCCTTCAGTATTACTTTGGGTTTTCGGGAGGACTACCGCCCGACTTCCCTTTTATATTTCCATGCATTGCTATCCCATTGACTGAGTGCGCATGTTAATCTGTTCATATGCATCATGTTTACATTTGTTATATCTTATGTCCGAACTGTCTTGCGAGTACTTTCATAGTACTCACCTGGCTTGTTGATTTGGCCAGATGTTGAAGAAGGCGATCTCATGGATGAAGAGTTTGATAGTGAGTCCGACGCCTAGAGGAATCCCAGTCAGTCCCGTGCAATCCTGGATATTGGTCACTTGTATTATTTACGCTTCCGCCACCCATAATAAGTATCCTCGAGCCTCACTCCGACGCTCGAAGAGCTGTTAGATTTAGGAGTCATGTCACCCACTTCGCTGTGATATTTCCACCACCGCTTTTATCGTGAGTTAGTAATTATGCCACCCTATCCGCCTTTATGTATTATTGGCGTGCTTGTAATAAATTGTTGAGCAGTCTCCGCTCAACCTTGTATTATATTCAGTACTCCTGGTTTTTCTTCTGTGATCAAGATTTGACTACCAGTGAGAAGAATTCTTCTCTACTGGTCCGTAAAAGGGATCGATTTCTCAATAAATATTTTTATTGGAAAACCGGTCGTGACAAGCTTGGTATCAGAGCCAGGCTGACTGTAGGAAGCCACTAGGTGCTATCGCTAATCGGTTATTAGCGTCTTTAGTGCTTTTTCAGCATTTTGCAAATGTAGCTATTTTCTGTTGGTCATCATAAATTTATGACATGACTACTCAGAATTTTTGCCTACTTTTGTAGATGGCTGGCAATGACTGCGAGACTCGGGTGTTCACTAATGTGCCCGAGGGGTTTGTCAAACTCCTCGTCTCCATCACCAAGCTCGCGCTCGGGCCAGCGACTCGTCCGGAGTTCATGCTTTACCAGCACAAGCTCAGCGACGACGTGTCTATGCACCAAGCCGTGGTGCAATTCAAGGGAGGACGTTCTGCGTCACGCCACTTCCGTTTTGTGGGAAGGGCCATGCCTACGGAGAGGCATGCCATGCAGATGGCCGCCCGTGAGGCGATAGCTCGCCTTCGGGATATCCTTCCTATGATGAAGACTCGTC